>NW_026731822.1:310000-489181 GCF_028476545.2 Physella acuta
CTTAAATGTCGTCTTAAACAGTAAACGACGCTACCTATTTGAGCCGAGGCTTTCCCCTCAAATCCATTATGTTCTGAGCAGTTTCTTCCAGGCATCCCCCGCCCCCCCCCCCCCGAAGAAAGTCTACCGCCCCCCCCCCCCCCCCAAACGATATGAAATTTATATAGAAAATATGTACTTTTAACATAACAGTGTCGACCCCCCCCCCCCCCCCGAAAAGTCTACCCCCCCCCCCCGGAGAAAAAAGTCTGGAAGAAACACTGTGTCTAAGAATGGTAAATCAAATCCCCCTAACCCCCACATACATTAACCCACCCTAACCATTATAGGGCCTACTAGCGGAATTTACAGGAAACCCACACAAAGGTTATGGTATTGGGATCCTATTGACAAATCTCACCGTTTCTCAGAAGTCTTACGTCATTTACGAATGACTATACCAACACAGCTGAGGTTAGTCAGTATAAACTGGATCGCACGACAGTATTACACACATTTCAAGTGCAGCTGTGACACACGCCTTGCAAATTGCAACACACTGTGAATAATGTATGCAACCGCTCGATGAAATGTATGTTTCTTTTCTGGGGTATTTTATTTCCCTAAGACCGGAAAATTATGTCAAATTCGGGAAATCCCGAAATTGTTTGTGAAGTTGCTCCGAACATTTTTTTCTACAGATAAGCTTATTCCGTCGGTCAGAAGAAAACGGGCCAATAGCAAAGATTTTTCATTTTGTTAGTCGGTATAGGTTTTCTTTATTTGCTTACGTTTTACCGTTAATTTTAACTATCATAAACTTGTATCCAATATTCCTCATAATAATAAGGTCAACAGCGAAAAGCTCCTTGGTTTTC
The DNA here is from genome assembly GCF_028476545.2 of Physella acuta. Lineage (NCBI taxonomy): Eukaryota > Metazoa > Mollusca > Gastropoda > Physidae > Physella > Physella acuta. The sequence continues at coordinate 310,858 of NW_026731822.1, forward strand.
AATGTCCATAATAATTATAATAGTTAACACTATTTTTAATGGTGGGTCTTTTTCCCAGTGAGGCCATTGGGCCTTTTGTAAAAAAAAAAAAAAATTTAAAGGAAAGGTTAATAAAAAAAATTAAAAGTGCAATGCAGAAGAAAAAAAATTATTTATGAAGTTCGGATATTGGCCTATAGTTATAGATCTAGTAAAATATATATAATACTACACAACATCTACGTCAGGATATTAAGAATTTTAATCACTTGAGGCCTATGTCATGTAGATCTAGATTCTAGGACTAATACATGGTATGTATGTATAATGTATATATATAATGTATGCTACCATAAGTTTTATAAATAAAGTTGATAATTACAATATGCTTTGCTTTCAAGTACTCAACGAGAATTATTTCATAAGATATGCATGCAATCAAAACAGCAAATTAAGTGTGAAATTAATGGATACTAAGGCCAAGGTGAAGTTGTAGGAGTGTGGCTTATAGGCTACGTTAGGGAAGATTACCCCAGAGACAAAGTCTTAGTAAATGAAGGTATCACCCCCTCCAACAATTTTACATTATCTTTTTGATGCCACCCTTCTTCCTTTTATGGCTATTTATCTTTTAAACTGGATAAAACATTTCAACAGTAAATTTTTATCATTTTCCAATGTGGTGTCATTTTGTGTCTTGCAACGCAGTGGTGTTGTCGAGTGTGTTGGGATTAGAAAAATCCAATGTTAACTATCTCTGGATATTACTGTAACTGTTTAATCCCCCCCCCCCCCCTACACTTACTCCACCATAAATATAAATGGCAATATATTGTTTGTAATGATTAAAGTGTCTACATTTTACTACTTGTGCACAGTTATCATGATGAATGTGACAATACATTATATAATATTTTATTTAAAGAAAGTTGGATGATCATATTAAAATCTTTGCTAGCCGACAAAATGTTTGAACTAGTCTGTGTGTTACTCTCAAATTAATGAGATGTTTCTCATGAGCAAACTTTGAAATGAATCAAGATTCCAATGTCAAATAATGTGATTACCAATGAAACTAGAACAAGTATTGATGGCACATTCTTCAATCATTTTTTTTACTTTTTTGTTATATAAATAACTGTTAAACTCTGCTATGCATGAACTATAGCTAAACCAACCCAAGAAGAACTAGGCTACACACTCTTGGTTTCAGGAACCTGGCTAAAACTTAGATCCAGCTGTTTCAATCTTTTAATTTTAGAAAATATACACCTACTGTAAGGCTATGTTTAGTCCTACAATATAATGTATATATTTAGGGCATTGTAATTTGCAGCAATAAGAACACATTAAAACATATTACATCAGGATGAGTAATAATCCACACCATGAAAAATCAAACGAATAAGAAAACCATTCCAACTTTTTTAATATAGATATGTAATTACTGGAAACAAAGAAAAGCAAGCAAGATACAAACCAATTTGACTATTAATAAGCAATAGTAACTACAATTAAAGTATTTTAGAATGCAAATATTAAAAATACATAAAAGCAAACATTTACAAAATTTACATAAAATATTATTGACAATTAGATAGCAGAGCTCATGGCCATTAACGTGAAAATCTTCTATTTGCTTCTGTTGCTCGAGGTGCTCGAGTCCGTAAAATATCCCAGAGTCTACCCAGCAGTTATGAGTTAGGGAAAGTCAAGGTAGCTGAGCACACTATCCCTTTTATGCAGTTCTCACAGAAACAGGCGAACTCTACATCATCGCTATATAGATCTCCAGGTTTGAATGGATAAATATTCTGTGAATACTTCACAATTTCCTTTAAATAGACACAGATTAAATTAAATCTTTTATAAAATATGTGATAATAGTTGTCTTGATTTAGAGAGAGGCTCAAAATCATGACTCCTTGTGAAAGCTTCAGAAATATTTATTAAGAGTAGGCTTGCTTATAATTTCAAAAATGAATTTAGTTTTAAACATATTTCAAATAATTATAAACTCACTTTGATAGTACAAATATCAACCATCTTATTTAACTAGTCGGTGACCAATTGCACATTTTTTAATTTGAAAAAGCTAGATGGTTTATTGTGTTATATATATATTATTTTAATTGATGTAGGAGAGAGCATAACAATAGACCTGCAACTGTCTGTTTTATTTTACTATTACTATTATTCTTTTCTTTCTGTTCTTGTCAAAGAATCAATAATTAAGTTTATTCAACTGTAAGTAGTAACGATATATATTTACTTTAAACTTCAATAGTAATGGCTGACCAAATATTGTGAGTTATCTGATTTTTAATGTTTAGAAATGATTATAAGAGCTTGATGAGGTTATATAAAAAACAATGGACATTTTTCCGGTCTATATAATAAATAAATAAATAAATATATGTATATATATACATATATATATATATAGTATGTATAGTGCATAGATGTTTATATCTTTATATAAATACAACATTTAGTTCAAGCAATACTAAAATATACAAGGAACTACAACTAACACAATAATCTTATTTCAAAACTTACCTAAACCATGTGGAAATTATATAAACCCCAACCCAATTCCCTAGCTTGTTCATTATTTCCCTGACAATGAGCTAACCAGGTGAATTATGAAACAAACACCCCAATCCCTCTATAGATGTCACAACAGTCTGGATATAAAAAATAAAATGTGAAGAATGATCGATTACGGGGTCATCCATAAATAACGTCACACTTTTTAAAAGATTTTTACACCCCCCACCCCCTCCATCACACGTTGTCACAAAAAGCCAGACCCCCCCTCCCTAAAATGACATCACACCTCAACCTACAACCCCCCTCAAAATTTCTGTTGAATTTTTCTTAAAACATCGATATTTTTCCAAAATCTTGTCTGACTTCTGTCAACAGAATATTTTAATCAATTCCTATTACAATTTATTAAACAATTTTCTTAAATACAAAATAATGGCTAAAAATCGCTTTCTAACACAGCTTTTCTATAATGCCAAAGTGTGATGTCACACCATCTGAACCCCCCCCCCCCCCTTCTACCTTCCCCTCATCACATACCTTCACAAAAATAAGGAACTCCCCTCCCCCCTATGAGTGTGACATCATTTGTGGATGACCCTTACACCCATTTCAGAGTTTCATTATTTAAATATTTATAAATAACACCTTTCTATGTGTTCATCTACTGTTGGCTTTTTTAAACACAAACACTAAAAAAGTTAAGGAATAAACTTTCTTCCATAATCTTAAATAACAGTACAAGTAGTTATAGCACTTCCAGAGTAATCTAGCTATAGAAATATTTGTAACAAAACTGTTTGGTTTTTTAAGGAAATACATAGATGTGAAAAGTTTCTTAGAATAGTATGCTGCTTTCTGACAAAAACATATCCAATTGTAAATGATTTTGAGAAAATGGAGTACAGTACAACATTCAGTGGGGAAAAATGCTCAAAAGCTGAAAGAAACCTATATAAGAAATGTTCTCCACCTAACTGATGCTTTAATAAGTTATCTTGTAAACACACATACAAACAGACACATTACAAAACTTTTTTTTTTTTTTTTTCAGACTCAAGAAGGTGTATAATATCAAGATGTCAAAATCTAATTCCAATTTTGAGGTTTTTTTTGCATGATTACAAATACAATACTTCCCTATACTTTGTGTATGAGAAAGTATAAAACACTGTACAATGGTAAAAAGGTTAGTCAGCTACATTTCATTATTAAGCTGATTATTTATATAGGCACAGCCAAAGACTTTTTTTTTCAGAAAACTTAAAAAAATATTAACACAAATGTTTTGTAACAAAGTTAGAACAAACTTTTAACACTTCCACAATAATTAACCATATAAACTATTACACCTGCAGAAAAATGATTAAGTTAATCCCAAAAACAAGATGCTAATAAGAATATCACAGAAGTAAATAAAGTTTTAAAAAATTGAAATTTATGGTTTTACATTTTTTTAAATTAACCAATAGTAGTCATTACTTCAATTTAATAAATATAAAAAAATAGAATTATATGACAAATGCTACTGCGATTGCTTCAATAAAAATTGACAATTCTGATTAGGTTAGTAAGAATCAAAACATCTTATACTATGATTTAGTAACAAATACAAATATTATTTTTTAAAGTAGTTACTAGTATTGTATAATTTAATTTGAAAGTAAAATTTAGTAAAAAAAAAACCACTGGTATTAACTGTATAAAATATGAAATAGTTGCAATGATGGATCTAATTGGATCAGATGTGCAAACATGGACATAGTGAGGACAGAACATTGGCTGTTAGTTCTTTTTACTAAAGTAGCTCTTTACATTTAAAATATAACATATAGGCCTTTAGATTTTAAAACTTTTACAGTAACAAGATTTAGAATACACAAAAAAAATGTTTATTTTCATTAACAAAGTCAAATTCATATATATATATATATATATATATATATATATATATATATATATATATATATATGTATGTATGTATTTATATATATATATATATATATATATATATATATATATATATATATATATATATATATATATATATATATATATATATATATATATATATATATATATATATATATATATATCTTTGGTCAAGATTATTGGACCTTGGTATTTGCCTCATCTTCCCACCATGTTCTATAAGCCCAATTATTTTTCTTTTCAAATTACCATCCAAAAAATGTGTACATGTGGAGACTAAAAATCCAAACAAAAGAATAAATAATTTGCAGAATAATTCTTTTTCCCCTTTGGAAGTCTGTTTAAATCCTGTAACTCTCAATTCCACAACAGCTTGTATTATATTCATCACCTGTTTCTTTATGGACATGAGGTGTTAGCAAACGTTTAGTTACTCGAGGGATCCTTTCACCTAATATAAAAACAGGTGCACCACTACAGCCCTGACATGTAGCTGTGGTGTAAGTGTATTGTGTATAACAACGATCTTGTGACAGCACGATCTTTCTATTCAACCACTTTCCAATTGATACATGTTTAAATGATCCATGTGGATGAGAAACAACAACAGCAAGTTTGTGATCATCTGATATTTTAAATTTTTTAACAATTTTTTTATCCAGTGTATACAGTTGTCTCAAGGTATTAGCCAACTTGCCTCCTACTTCTAAATCATGAGTAACATACATTACAAGTGACCTTTCCTTACTAATTTCACTTTCAATTAATCTCAGACCATACAAATTTATTTCAGATGATACTTCTTTATCAAAATTTATTTGGAAATTGCTTTTATGTGCTTCTTCATCATTAAATATAATATGTTTTGCTGTGCGGACAAATATTAAATAAAACTTTTTTTTTGCAACATCCAAATTTTTGCAATCTGGACAGGGGCATGAAACTTGTTCTTTGATTTCTACCACCGACACTATTGTTCCTGTTCCAGCTCCTGCTTTGAATAGGTCACCTGTAGTTGGGTAAAATTGTGATCTATCTGGACTTTTAAAATTTACCATCACTTTGCCGGTTAAAGTTATTAGTTTTTTAATGTAGTCATAAAGAATTGCCTCGCGATACTTATCTGGTAAATGATCTTGGGAAAAACTTTCTACTTCAATAAAATCAGTGTGGCCTGGATTTTTTTCGCAGTTTGGTAAACCAATACATAAATTATCAGCACTGTAGGTAGAGGAAGCTTCATAAACATGAGCTAAAAAAGATCAAAAGTCAAAAAGATATTACATATATTAATGATAAGAAAGTCTCTTTGTTATAAATATATAATAGATGGTAGAATTCTTCCCCTTCTTATATATATAAGTAAACTATCTATCTCAAAAAAATTCAAATTTCTGTTTTTTACATAAATCAAAAGCCAGCATGATTCCCCATAATGCCTGAAAATATTATAGAAATCTGGTGAATGATTATCGAGATATAATTATCTGAAGAAACCGGTTAATATTTCTAAAAATCTCTGCCATTTCCACAGTATACTTTTAATCAGCAACGCAGTCGCTCGGTGCTATCGCACAATTTTACACCACAGCAATTACAGTATTTATAGGTAAAGATATTAGATTAATTATGGTAAGCTATTCTATTACATTTTAAAGAATAATAAATAAAGAGTACTTGTTTAATTAATATAGCCTATTTCCAGTTTGATTTTCGAGAACCAAACTGATTTGTTTACATTTTTATTAGGCTTTGAAACTAGGTCTAAATTCTAGAATCTAGTCTAGATCTAGTGCTTAATTTAAAACATACAATCGAATCAAATTTCCACAAAGTTGTGTAATATGTAGAATTGTTTTTTATACATTACTAACTTTAGATTGAGGTTTTTATGTTCGTGTTAAGAAATGTTTTATATGGTAGTTACAAGATTTTGGCCTACATGTTAAACGACAAAATAAACTACTTGGAATATAAATTTAAATGTTAAACAGTAATTAGCATGCTATAGTGATAAGTATTACTACATGTTCACATTTCAGAAAATTTTTAATCACGTGATCTGAAAATGTATTGCCAGATGCTACCATACAGCAGAGGGAGAAGGCAGCTTCAACTTAGCTTAAAATCTCAACCTGTCAAGCAACACATATATATTATTTCATTATTCACAAAAATGTTCTCGTCTGACTTACCAAATAAGGATCAGTTTCATCAGACCAGCCTCTCTCGACAGACCAGTCTTACCATACAACAGACCAGCCTCTCTCTACAGACCAGTCTTACCATACAACAGACCAGCCTCTCTCTCTCTCTCTCTCTCTCTCTCTCTCTCTCTCTCTCTCTCTCTCTCTCTATATATATATATATATATATATATATATATATATATATATATATATATATATATAGGCGCCCCTAGGGACATGGTGGGGCATGAAATTTGATGTGTGAACATAACCAGGGGTCGTATCTGGCATCCTTGTGGTAGTGTAAAAGGAGGCTCCCGAAAGCACCACATGACGTCTCTGATCATGTGAAGAGTTTGTGCCCATTATGAGCCTCATCCCCACTCTCGCATTGCTGTACCACTACTGTTTTTATTTTATGTTAGATATGAAACTTAAAAAATGCCAAGCATAGAGCCACATTGTAGGTAAAAATACCCTGTATGATTATGAAGGTAGCAAAACTTAAAAACCATTTAAGGAACATGTAAGATTAAAAAAATATTACCTTGTTTGTGTTTCACTTCTTTTTCACTACAGTTAACTTCAACTTCTTCATATGAGATATTCTGCAATGCCTTTAATTTTAAAAAAATTGAAAAGATGGTGATATTTAATTTTAACAATTACCAGCATGAAAACGAAAAAAAAGTTTTTTTGCTATTGTTAGTTAAAATATCCAAACATTAAAATTAATATTAGGTAAAAGCAATATTAGGTGTTAACAGAGGAGAAGCATCTTTTGATTGTATGATACTTTTGAATAAAGTATTGCCAGGGAATATGCCGACAGAGCCATGACTAGTTGCTTTTTATTTGTCCCAAAATCTTTATTATTTAAATTTAAAAAATAACTCCTGCAGATGAACCATCATTACTAATGGCTTAACAGCAATATACGTTTAACAGAGCTTTAAAAGACTGGGATGCAGCAGAAAAAGTAATATGACCAGTTCAGTTAGACATGATCAAAAACATACCATGATGCTAGGAGCACTGAAATTTTTAGTTAAATGGTCAAGATAAAATCTTAAGATAATGCAGTCAACTCTAAGATCTCAAAGAATAGTTAAGAGTTCAGGTTTACTCGTAGTTGTCAGAAATAATTTACAGATTGATCTAGGTTCAAAAAGGTTGAAATTATAGACAAGACATAGTGAAAGGTGTAGATCGATTCTATCTACCTATTCTTTGTAGTTGTATTGGGTTAAACTTGGTGTTGTCTAATATCTAAGATGACATAGAGTAGAGTGATTTAAAAAGTATACATAACAAAAGCAGTCAAGCATGCAGTAACTGGGCCACTCTCATGGTGTACAAGAGTAGTGCCATATTTAACAATTCATGACATGAAAAAAACAAATTTACGAACCTCAGATAACATTTTTTCAGCAATTTTCTTTGTTATTGGAGCTTTGCTAGAAAAATTAAATCCTTCTGAATTGACTCCAGAATGTACATGAAAATCTGCAATAAGTAACTTTGAGAATTGCCAGTACCAATTGTTCAGCATTAGAACTGGAGCCCCAGCACTTCCATTGCATGTTGCTGCTGTGTATTTCCACCTGCTCAACTTGAACAGTGGAGTAGATGAATCTGCACTTATTTCAGTACACTCACCAAAACTGATATGTTTAGGCATGCCATGAGGGTGTGAGATTAACACAACTTTATTTTCATTACAAAGTACATCTTTACACAGATCTTTTTGCTGTCTCAAAGTTTCTTTTAAAGAACTGTATACATTCTCTTCATCAGTAATACAGTGTATAATACAAGACTCATTTTTATTGTATTGGTGTATTCCTATTGCCTGAAGCTTCTTGACTCTACTTTTCTGTTCATCATCATAAAACAGCTCTGCTATTGTACACTCAGCTTCTGTTTGATCAAACACAACTTGTGTGGCTGTGGCTATGTACACACTCCATGTTTGCTTTTCAGTCTGATCATGATGTTCCACATGATGGTATGTTTCTGTATGTTCAACTGCTACAATAATACCACTTCCTGTCAACGCATGATCTTTCTGAGCTCCAAAGGCATTAACTGGTCTCTTAGTACTTACTAATTTAACAACCAATCTTACTGTCAAATTAATGCAGGTATTGATGTAGGTTTTTACTGTCTCTTGATCATACTCAGGCAAATAAGCTTTCGGATTTTTTAAATATTCTGTGCATAAAATCAATCCTTTATGTTTTGATTTCCTCTTACAAATATCCCATTCCTTTTTGGCAAAATGTATATCTTCTTCATCTAAAACATATAATTCGTTTTTGTACAAAGTGGGCTTAATTGTTTTTATTAAGTCAAATAATATATATATAACTTAAAATGTATTTAGAGAAAATCCTTAAATTTTAAAACTTCAACCATTGGTAATCAAATTTTATCAAATTTTAATCTAAATGATTTACCTCCTCGTGTTGAAAATGTTTTGATACAGATCTGTGAATGTTTTCCAGATTTGTGTGGCGTAGGCACTTTACTTCCTAATGCATAAAAATAAATATTAAATACTGGGAGTACATATAATGAGAATCTAACTGTAAAGCTCAATAACAACAGTAAGTGCTAAAAGTAAAATTAAAAGGTTCTTAACATCTATTTTTTTTAAGAAAAATCTTTTAAATAAACTAAAAACATTATAACAGAAAAAAAAACACCAACAAGATATAAATGATGTAATGAGATTGATGTAGATCATAGAAAAATATTACAATTTATAGTAATTTCATTATTTAATCTTTTGCATGAATGTTCAACAGCGTAATTTTCAGATCAGGCAGCATAGGAAACAAAAGTTTATATGTATACTTTAAAATATATGAATACCTGTACTTCTGGGTAAGAAAAGTTCCAATTCTAAAACATTAGCAGAACTTGGATATGCCTAAAATTTATAAGTAACAGATGCTTTTTTTAAAGTATACAAGACACAAATTAGTTATTGATCATTGAGTCTATTAATGGTATTAACTAAAACAAAAACATGTATAATATTGTTTTATACACACTAAAATTAGAATATAAAACAAACTATTTTATTCATAAAGAAGTACAAGTGTCTGTCATAAAAATGTTATGGTTTCAGTAGCGACTGATGTCTCTTGCACATGGTTTATTTCTTCTAAAAATAATAAACTGATATATATCCCAAGTTTTCAAAGGAAATATGTACCATATGTATTCTTTTAGTGCTGCTCATTCTTAAGCAAATCTGAACTATACACAACTAAGAAAGATTTGCTTTGACAGATTAGCTTTAAATTGTAAGAAATAGCTTCTTGTTTTGAACACACTAATGCAAGTGAGGGAAATCAAGCATAGACACAACATATAAAAACAGAAAATAACCCAATAAACTAGGCTAAATAACATGAAAGTTTAATAGTTTATCTATACTATATACAAACTAAAATGAAAATCACAGTCTGTTCTAAATAGTCTACAATGAAAACAAACTAACCTAGAATAAAGTTGTGAGCTGATGTTCTACATAGAAACTACATACCCCAGACTGGTAGAATGTACATAATGAAATGAGGCTTTTACTCACTCTTTTCAACCAGCATACAATACCAAATGAAAACTAGGACAAATAGGATGACGGTAATGTTATGGACAAAAACTCGCAGCACAAAGTGAGAACAGAAATAATAACACCAGTCAACAAGTATAACAATAGTAACAACTTATTCTTTCCTTCAACACACTCTTGATATAGTGAATCTAAAATATTAAATGTACCCTTTATTTCCTAGTCTAATACTAATTTCAATTTTTACAAGAGCTTGCCTGACCAATACAGTAAGGTAGTTTATAAAAAAATATTCAAAGTATAGAATTTGTCAAATCATATATCTACAATAAACCTGACTAAATAACTCAGGAGAAAGTACTGTGGAGGTTTTGTAAAAGTGCAGCTAGAACACTTTCCCTAGTCCAAACATAAAAATAACTTGTACAAACCTGACTTTCACAATGCTCATTTCTTGATTGTTTCTTTCTGAAAATATAAATACATTTGTTATGTAGGATTTATACATGTTTATAAATGTATATATATGTATGTATACACACACACACAAATACACACAAATATATACATATAATTATATATATTTATATATTTACATGCATATAATTACATGGTTCCATGACAAATGATCTCAGGACACCATTTACATATGCATATATTTAAATATATAGGCCCCTATATAATACATAAAGCAAAGTGGTCGGATGCCGGTGTGACGGTAAAACCGTTTAGACCTAGCTCCATTTTATTCTTCCACCACCTTCTACCTGCTCTATTACTCCACCCCCTTCAACAGCTATGTACATTCTTATCTTTCGTCCCCCTCACAGGCTCTTCTCTAGTTGGCTAGATTGTCCACCACACAGGGCATGTGAATACTTATTTGAATTAAACTATTCCTGCCAGTGATGTAATTCCATGTGGTAGTTGAGTAGAAATTTCAGTTACCTCTTACCAGTTGAATTTACACATTTTACAGGTTATTGCTATTATTATGGTACAAATATACCCTTAACCATTAACAGCCGGTTCTGGTACTTCTCAGAATTGCAGGCGCTTTCCACTAGCCAATAAAACATGAGTGCAAATGCTTATCAGCCACAAGTCTACGAAAAGAGGGTCAAAACTGATCTCAACTGACCAGCGCCATATATGAACTATATATCGAAATAATTTCCCACATAGGAACCCCATTATAACTCCTTAGTTTGTAGAACGACCCTCAGGGGTAACAAAAAAACTATGTTATTTTCAGGAAAACTTGGCAAGGTCTTTAGAATTGACGAGTCCGAATTCCGTATATAAATATTGTTAATTTGGTGAAAAACTATGTTTAGTGTACTTTGGCTCAGTACATCTGGCTAACTTTTTCCATAGACTTGGGGAAATGAATCGACCTTATAGAAAAATTCTCGAGTGTGGTGAGGTGAGTGAGATGAGGTGAGTGAGATGAGTAAGGTGATGAGGTGAGGTGTGGTGAGTTTGATGTGAGGTGAGTGATTGAGGTGAGTAAGGTGAGGTGAGTGAGGTGAGTAAAATGAGGTGATTGAGGTGAGTTAGGTAAATGAGGTGAATTGAGTGAGGTGAGTGAGGTGATTGAGGTAAATGAGGTGAATTGAGTGAGGTCAGTGAGTTGATTGAGGTAAATGAGGTGAGTTGAGTGAGGTGAGGTAAATGAGGTGAGTTGAGTGAGGTGAGTAAGGTGAGGTGAGGTGAGTGAGGTAAATGAGGTGAGTTGAGTGAGGTGAGGTAAGTGAGGTGAGTAAGATGAGGTGAGTGAGCTGAGTGAGGTTAGGTGATTGAGGTTAGGTGAATGAGGTGAGGTGATTCAGGTGAGGTGAGTGATGCGAGGTGAGAGAGGTGAGGTAAGGCGAGGTGATTGAGTTGAGGTGAGTAAGGTGAGTTAGGTGAGTGAGGTGGGGTGAGGTAGGGGAGAAGAGGTAAGTCTGATTGTCTCTGTGTATGTGTGTCTCTCTCTGAGTGTGTGTATGTGTGTCGTGTATGTGTCTCATGTATGTGTCTCTGTGTGAGTGTGTCTGTGTGTGTGTTGCTGTGTGTGTGTCTCTACGTGTGTGCACGAGTGCGTGCATGCCTGTGTGGGAGTAAACATATATTGTACGGATATATATATATATATATATATATATATATATATATATATATATATATATATATATATGCACATGCATATGTATATACATTAATATATATAGACTTGGAATACCATCTTGTTTGCAGCAGCATTCAAATTTAACATTATTTATTGTTGATGAATCTTATAGATTGGATTTAGTAGTAAGTGTTATTAGTGTTATTACAAAATATAATTACTTGCGTGACTTGAATAGTTTTTTAGTTATTAACTTCTTCTTCCAACAAATGATGATAAATATAACTGGAATAAACAGAATTTGACTATTAGAATAAAACCAGCCTTTCTTAGTAAAAATTAATAACAGTATTTCATAAAAAAAAAAAAAATGCAAATTTACAAGACTATGTTAATAAATTGGTTTTTACTTACTTAATACAACAATTACTGCGACCACTATACTAATCAGAATTCTTCGACCTTCTTCTTCTAAAATATAAGATATAAATAAATAAATAAATATGTATATATATATATATATAAATATATATATATATATATATATATATATATATATATATATATATATATATATATATATATATATATATACATATATATATAAATGAAGAACACAGGGGCTAAACCAAAATTGTCACACTTTTTCACTTTGGAGAAAAACAAAATTTAGCGTTTGCTGATTAGTAGCCTTACATGTTTTACATTTTGAAATAAAATAAGTTTTTTTTATTTACATTGGTTCAATCCTTGATATGTAGGTGTATTTGTTTAGTTACCCAGACAAACCATATGTTCAGAATAAATTTTTTTAAAATACATACCAATTTTGGACATGTGTTATTTTTCCCTTTTAATTATACTTAATCACACATTATGTATTGAAAAACCATTTATTATTCTAATATTGATGATAGCCATGGACTTATACTACTTATAGTTTTAAATAATCAGATGGTCGATGACATAATTTCACGCTGGTTTCAAATTCTGACTCACGCGCTGGCTTTGGTCTGCTTCTGACTCAGGGTTGTTCAGGTTGTCGTTTGGCAGTTCTTCGATGAATGGTTTGTTTTGTTCACATACATGTTCTTTTAGTTTAAATCTCTTTAAATTTTAGAATTAGCAGAATAGCTGTGTAGGCTTGTTTTGGGTGATCAGGCATATACATACATTATATACATATCAAGGTACAGTTAGGGCTAGGGTGTGGCTATTGATTAGGGCTAGGCTTAAACTAATGTCTAAGGTTTGGGTTTGTTTTGATTGCATAGGTTTAGGCTTTTGACTAAAGGTAAGTTAGAGGTATTGAGTTGGAGTTAGGTTTGATGTTTGGTTTAGGGTTAACTTTAAATATAGAGTTGGAATTTAGTGTACAGGATTCTTGAGCTTGGTGGAAGGGGGTAACTACCCAAGGGGGTAATTGACAGAGGGTAATTGCTCTGGGGATGGAGTAATGTCAGGATGAAATATCTGGGAAATATCTTAATTCAAGAAAGTAACCAAATAAATAAGTCCATCCAACATTTTTAAATTTAAAATCAATAGCTTCTCTTCAGTAATAGAGAAAGGAGGAACAAAAAGCCAGTGAAACTTTTAAAAATGTAAACAAACAATAACAGTTGATGCAACATGATGGATAAAACTAAACTTTCAATATTAAATTCCTTTAAAATTATCACTGGGCTAACAAAAAATACTAAAAAATTTACCTCGAAGGTCAAAATGTGTATCACATGCAAGGTTGGAAGATCCATTTCTTTTCAGATGTCCTTGTGTTTCACACCATTTTTTAAAGGTTACAGATGACAAATTAAATGAAAAGCATGACTCCACTTGTCCATTATAACAGAACTCAACATTACCATAACATATTCCTTGTGGTAAGCATGAGTATGGTTTGTCGTCTGGGCATTTTGGAAGATGGATATCATTTTTATTTGTATTTATATTTAACAACATAATACTTGCAATGAAACTTTGAATAATATTACATTTCAAATTATTTTTGGTTTAGGCATTAAAGTGATGATACATTTTAAAATTTAATTTACGTCTTATAGAAAAGATGGGCAGTCTTAAGATTGTCTTTTGTTTTAGGTCAAAAAAATATTAATGATCACTTTAACATATAGTAAAATTACACCACTGAGTATTGTTATAGCTAAAATGTTATAACTAGAAAAAATGGCTATATGTCTGCAATATAAAACTTACATAACTTATAATAGCTTATTCACAATAAAAAATAATTTATTGATTTAAAAAACTAAGCAGCTTAAGTAAAACAAAATAAAAATTTAAATTATTAAGTTTTATCTGTATTAAACTGCCTAAGCAAACACAATGGCAATGTAAAACTTATTTGAATAAAGAATCAACTACATATCAATAAGATTTGTATCATTAGAATAGCTAAAACTGTTATGTACAGTCAAGTAGCCCAAGAGAAATGGGGTGGACTGACTGGAGTATGATATGGAAGCTTACCAACATCATCTTGCCATAAACCATTAGTGTTCCCAGGAATATAAGATTAGATTTTGCAGATGACCTAGCACTCCTCTTCCACAACATCAAATACACAAGCAAGCAATCATGGTGGCACACATCTTCGCAACTTGGACTCAACATCAGCAAGGAGAAAACTAACTATACTACTTTGCAATGTAGTCAGCTTTACACTGTAGAGAGCTGAGCATTAAGGATGACCTACACAACCATGGGACGGAGTGGTCTAGCGAGTGGTAGAGAGCTGGACTGCTAACTCGTAAATCTCGAGTTCGAATCCGGGTTCAAGTCAGTAGACTGTCCCTGAGTCCACCCAACTTTGTTGGGTACCTAACTCACGTTAGGGAAAGTAAAGGCGGCTGGGCATAGTGCCGACCACACTATCTCTTCATATGCTGAGGTCACAGAATCAAGTGAACTCTACTTCACTTGCCCCATAGACTGTCAGGTTTGAAAGGGAAACTTTACTTTTTTACTTTAACACAACCATACACAACCGTTGAGGTAGGTTACAATGGGCATTAGGTTGATAGCGCTGTTTTTATTCTATAAACTAAAACCAAAACCAAAATCACCTTATTTAAATTTAACCGGAAACAAAACATGACCTTGGAAACGGTTTTTATCCAGAATCGGTACTTTAATCGGATTTAAGCTTAAATTATTGCACTGTACTTACTGCACATTGATACTAAAAGAAACTCTTTAACGCAAACCACTTTTAGGATTAGACACATGAATTAGGCGATGATGTCATTTCTTTTGGGTCTACCCAAAGAATTGCATGAAAGATTTTAAGATTAGACATAATTTGCTTTTTAATTCAATGTTTACTCGAGAATCAATGACATCATATTACTGCGTGCACTCTCCAGCTTTAGACTATTTTCTACTATATGCTCCATGTGACGTCACGTTTCGTTTTTCAAATTACTAAGCATGTTTTTACTCTGCTTGTGTTTTCTCTATAGCGTTCTTGACAGATAAATAAATAGATACACAGAAAGTGAAACTATTATTATAGATTCATAAGCAGCTACAAAAACCACTGAAACAAGATTTGCCAATCTCCAGCCTAAGAAATTACTTATATAAGTGCAAAAAAAAAAAAATTAAAACCTTACTAATGATGTTAGGGATGTAGATTTCACTGTTGCTTCTCCAACCAAAGGCATTTTCAGATAGGCATGTGTAATCTGATTGTAAGGAAAAATGCATCTTTTGAAATGTATTAACATAAAGGTATAAAAAGAAAGTTTAAGTTCAATAACTTGAAATTATATTTTGGTGTCACTATTTGGCTATTTTTTTTTATTAATATGGCCTTATTTGATATTTATACAATATCAATTTAAGTAGAATAATATGTTAAGATGTGCACAGATACTTGATAAGGTACTGCTTTTAGTATGTCTAAGTTATATACTTACTTTGAGCCATTGAAACTGTTGTTGTTAGAACAGAAATATTTTCTCCTTCCTGTAGAATGCTATTTCCTTGATACCAAGTTACTTGTGATGCTAAGTCACTGCTATCAGATTTTCTACAAGTACAGTCTAGTCTTGTTCCTTCAAACACATAGCTAGAACACCTGATTAACTGAACTTTGGGTTTTTCTGAAACATGTTTAACACTTTATTTTTTAAGAAATGATCAAAACTAAAAAAAAACTGTCCATGACATGAATTAAAAAGAGATAAATGTATAAGGTGTATAAAACAAATCTTTCTCGGATACAAACATTTTACGTAGACGATATATTATGTAAAAAGAAATTGCTAAATAATGAGTTTCAGGTAAAAAATTAATTGTATTAGTTTTCTATATAAATGTACATTAAATTCATAATCGTATAAGTCAGAAATGTTTAAACAATTAGACATTGCAGAGCCTCTATCAGTCAGAGCACTTTAAAGATTTCCACAGTTAAAATTAGAACAAGGGTTCATATGTACTCTCAAAATTATATGACTAAACTATGTCACTGCTCACACCCATGTATAATTAGTGAAGAAAGTACTAATTGGTTAGTCTTGTACAATTAACAATATTTGTGTACCTTATAACTTTCTAGCTCTAGATGGAAACTTTTCATTGATTTTTGCAACTTATTTGAAGCTAACTTTGATACAGGGGGAATACCAAAGCAGAGACTTAATGCAATCAGATCAAAAACCATTAAAAGAAAGAGAAAACCATTCTCCTTTTTTAAAGGAAATGACCTTTTGAACTATTTAATTTAACATAAATTAAAAAATTAGTATACAAAACCAAATCTCGAAAGTAATGAAAGATATCTGGTCATGTTTTTACTGTGAACACTGCCAATACTGATAAGCCTAAACAAAATCACAAATTCTAAATTTACCTATATCCAACGTTATTGTTGTATTCCCACAGTCTTCACATTCACTATCTGATGAGCCAGGGTAAATTCTAATATCAAATTCATAATGTCCAGTTGTTATGTTCTGCATGGGAATGTTTAGAGAACATCTGGTCAAGAAATACTCATCATTCTCGAAAAGCTTTGTGTGGTTGTATTCAGGGGTGTTGTTTATTCCAATATCAACCTGTTGAGTAAAATATATAGTACAATACAACAGAGAACATTATTATTTTTTCAGTTATTGACAGTAATAAAGTAATTTATGGACATTAATAATAAATACATTAATTACAATATTTGTAGGTCTAACGTAACAAGACAGTCCATGGTTTTTGTACCTCAGCCATATGAAAATATTATACAACCAGCACATTACCATTAAGTCTTTATCCCCTTTTCTACATTAGATGATTATGTCTTATTACTAATTTTAAACAAGTAAGTGGACAACAATGAGTCTGATTCATCATTACAACAGGTGTTAAAATTGTAATAATGTTATGGACCTTAGAATAGCAGATATTGCATACTACAACAAGTAAAATTATATAAAAAGGTATTATGCTGACAATTATTTAGCTTTTCTTGAATTTATACTTCACAATAAGTAGGCCTACATCAGTCAAGCATCAATGATGAATGAATTTGTGAAAATTTTTATTATTAAAAGAAAAAAAAGCTGAAGGTTTACCTGTTTCCATGCAAAATGTCATAAACAGTATATTCTAAGAAGTTACTTCCCCAAAATTATTTAGTTACTGAAGAGAATTCCATGACTAAGTAACTTAACTAAAATAGACTTATCACCAAAAAAAATACATTTTTGAAAAATTATTATAGGTCGTAATACTGATACACTTAAAAATAAAGATGAAACCCAATTCACTGAATTTATTTTTATAATGTTCCTTCTACATATATAAATAACAGTAATGCTTTTACTTACTTCATTAAACTTTAATGTGAAATTACATTTACTTTCAGGATATGATTTGGAACCCAAGCAGTCAATCAGAAGACCATTTACAGATGTGTTGTATGCACAGGTCAATTGTTTGGGCTTGACTAAAAGTAAAACATATGACATAAAAATAAATAAAACTAATACTTGTTAGGTGCAATCAATGTTAATCACCCTCCTCAAGGGTAGGGAAACACCCCTTGGTCACCGCCCATGTCTAAGTGGCATCACTGATCACAGAGCACTCTTGTGATCCTTTGGATAAACTACAACAGGTGCATCAATGCCACCTCGGTTCAGTTTATTCATTGAATGTACTAGCCTACCATATCTCTTGAAATGTAGGTACAATAGTGGTCAAGGGGAGACCTGGCTGTTTAGAATAAGGCTAACTCTATGGGGGAAAGGACAACCATGGAGCAGTCATTAATCCCTTCCCAATGTGCTTGATGCCCATTGAATGAACTCTGTGTGAAGGTAGATTTTAGGGAACTTTGGATATGTTGTTGCCAATGCTCTGCCCCTGCAATACTTAAATAATATTTTTGACAGAAACCTGAGGAATCTACTGAGCAACTTCCCGTTTCATGGTGATTCCATTAATAAAATAATAGTGCATTAATGCATAACAGACAATATATATATATATATATATATATATATATATATATATATATATATATATATATATATATATATATATATATATATATATATATATATATATAGTGGATTGTAACAGCCACCTTTTAAACTTAAATAAGAAGAATGAGTCTAGCCAACTAGCCCAGGCAGAGATGTCTGGAAAGCTCTAGTCAGCTGTCTATGTCCCAGGAGAGGTGACATGCAGACCTAACCTGTTATCTATACCAAATTGGTCTTTATATAACAGAAATACAGTCAGCTATTAAATATTTACATCATACAAATGACGTTGACATTACAATCTATAGTCCGAATTGGGAGGGAAAAAATCTATTTAACTGTAAGCACAATTTTTAATCATGTCACATCTACAAGTCAAGGCAGTGTGTTTTTTGATGTGTGACATTACTAAATATTATTAGCTACTCAAATTTAGTTTTTTAAAATGCTAAAGGAAAAAGGTACAATAATTTAGCATGTGCAAACCAAAGCTTCAAGGATAGTTAATCATTAATACCAGCAGTAATAAATTTCAACAAAAAATTGCTTAAGTTTTAAAATAAGTTATTACTAATGATACTTTAAAAATACAGTAGGATGTTCTTACCAATTATTTGCAGTGTTGTGTCAAAGAAAATTTTAGAAGATCCATCAGAAAAGAAAGCAATTGCTTTCCATACATATCCATCAGATTGCAACCTCTTACGGTTAACGTTTGACAGTGTCATGGAAAATGATACATTATTTACATTACTATCAACACTTGGAGTTGCATAATCACGAAAATTGGCATAAGTTGTGCATGGGTCTCCAAGATTGCAAATGCTAACAATGTAAACATTTGTTTTCCACTGCAGTGTTTTAATCCTATTACTACTTTCTGATACAGTAGACTTGAAGTAGCATAGTTGGTTTTCTTCACATGTTGTATATGCTTTATAAAAAGATAAAATATGTTTTTAAAAGCAATTACAAAGCTAATATTCAATATATATATATATGCTCACAAATATAATACATACATGCTCCTTTTATAAATATATCATACAGTTACTTAACTATATACAATCAATGGGAGCAGGATGAAACATCCTGAGTTATCCGACCATGAGTTATCATCACACCATGTCCACAAAAATTTAGTAAATTTCTCAAACCATTCTGCCAAATTTCTAATTCAATAACATGAAGTGCATAACTTGCTATGCTATTAATTGATAAAGTAATAAAGGAGTTTGATATTTTTTGTAACATCTTTACTTGGCCTAAATATTGAAAATACAGCCCAGCAGTGTTGAAAAATAAGTATATTTTAAACGACTTAGTATAAATTAGGCCCTATGTGTTAAGTGCTTGGTTTGATTATATGTTTTTTGCCATACCAAACAGAAACAGCAAAGTATCTTTAGTTTTGTATTTAATAGGATTTTTTTTCTGCACTCATAGATGCCTTATAATATTAACAATCATCATAAAATTTGCAATCTCTGTTTAGTTTATTTCTCTTTTTATACCAAAAATTACAATCATTGCATAAGGCTCGGTAAGCTTTCATTCAAAGTTTGGAAAATGTCTAGAAAAGTAAATTTTTGAATTTTATAAGTCTGGAAAACTACTAGTTTTTGGACTAGATTTTTTTTTAATCTCAAAAATGTATGGAATTTAATTTTAGAAATAAAAACTTGTAGATAATGTCTGTTAGTCTACAGCATGTAAACTTGCTGTGTGAATGTGTTAATACTATCTAAAATTGTTCTTTACTGGAAGAGTGATTGCACATGGATGCTGTGAACCTCTTGATTTTACACACTTTTTTCCTTAAAGGTAGTCAGAGGTTGGAGAATAAGTAGGAGAATTCCTGGGGGCAAAAACTAATGGGGTTATGTCCTAGACCCAAGATCAATTCAATAGTGTCAACATTAAAAAAAACTGTTCTGTATCAAAGCTGTTGAAGTTAAACTTCAACTATTCTTCTTTTAAAATACTGATTAAATTAGGTCTTATTCCTATGTATGTAGGCCTCGCTTATATAAAATAAATAATGATATAATGTAGTATTTCATTAAAATGTTGTATTTATTTATTTTTACTTAAAAAGCTTACCATGAGCATTAATAAATAGATGTGTAAGCAATATATAAACCAGTTGAACTTTCATTTTGTACACAAGTTTTATACGTGCATTTCTTCTGGGTGATCTATCAAGCAGCAAAGCTAACTTGAAAATGTTTCTTTTCCTGTAAAAAAAATTAATGTATTAAGGCCTAGATCTCTATAACCAGTGTTATTTTCATTCTTTTTTTAAAAATCATCTTAACATTACATAGATTGTATAGTCTACAAAAGGAATCATTGGAAATGTTTTGCCAAGCAGACAATATTTTGAGTTGACCTTAAATATATTATATATATATAAATATTTTTTCCATTGGCCAATTCATTTACACAAGTCTATAGAAAAAAATTAACCAGATGCACAGAGCCTGAGTGACCTAAAATCTTTTTAGAAATTACCCTCTGGTTTTCACATAAATTACAAAGATTATATAGGGAAATAGGACTGGTCAGCTATGACACAATTTTTTGGGACTCCGTGGATTGATATATAATCTCAAGAATTGACAAAGGGATCCTACGTGGGAATTTATATATATATATATATAGCTCATATTAGCCGCTGGTCAGTCTGTTGACCCGAGGCAAATGCCTGCCAAATTTGAAGGGCCACCAGCACCCTAACCGGCATCAGACCACTTTGCCTTAAATAATAATAATATAGATAGATTCTATGACTAGAATCTAGTTGTAATACTAGAACTAGAAGGCTTAATCATTATATCTAGATCTAGTGTTATTTTAATATTTTAGGCTTTCTAACACTACTTCCAATTCACTACTTACTTTACATACTATTACTATGCTTCTCTTAGATTTCTCTACTAAATTTAGAGTCTAGAAGCAGAATCAAAATCTAGAATAACTTAAAGGCCTATTCTAAATTTATTGTTTTAAATTTAGATCTATGTATAACCTTTTTTTACTAGCACTGAGAAGTATGTTAATATGTAGTGTTAAGTGTGGTTTTATGTTTATTGGCATGAAATCTTTATTACTCTACACAGGTTTTAGATGATTTTTGCAAGAGTCATGAAGGACTATCACACCACACACCTACTCAGGGCCGGCGCTACCTATAAGGCAAACTAGGCAGTTGTCTAGGGCGCTGTCCGTAGGGGGGCGCAAAATGTGAAATCGCAATTATTAAAAAGTTAATTTATAACTTTGATTAGATTATATTAACTATATACAAAGGCATAGTGATCTATTTAGGTGCCCAGGACAAACTATCAATTTTGCGCCCCATCTTCAAATTAAAGTAGTAAAAGCAAAGATTCACTTTCAAACCAGGCGGTCTATGGGGCAAGTGAAGTAGAGTTCACTTGTTTCTGTGACCTCGGCATATGAAAAGATAGTGTGGTCAGCACTATGCCCAGCCGCCATTACTTTCCCTGAGTCAGGTACCCATTGAGTTGGTTGGACTCAGGGACAAACCCGGATTCGAACTCAAGACTTACGGTTTAGCAGTCCAGCTCTCTACTGCTAGACCACTCCGTCCCACATCAGCAAATTAGACCTATATATATAAGTTTTCGCGTTGGTGAAAATGCGCCCTTATTTGAAAATGTGTTTCTTCCAGACTTTCTTCTCCAGGAGAGGAGGGACACTTGAAATTTTTTTTGCGGGGGGGGGGAGACTGACAAAAATTTCAAGGGGGGTGGAATGACGGAGAGGGGCACTGTTAAAAGTATATATTTTATATATAAATTCCATTTTGTTCGGGGGGTGGTAGACAGTCCCCTCCCCTAAGAGATGCCTGGAAGAAACTCTTTAACAGACACTTTGCCTTTTTACTTTCTCGTATACAGAGTATTGAGGAAGTATTGTAATCGTGCACACAAAATAACATAAAGGTTTGGCAGCAAAATATCCTGCCGCTGGCACTGCACCTACTTGAACACTTCTTCTTCTTCCTCTTCTTCGTTCTTAATTTTTAGTGGTGGGAGGGATCGAGCCTTATCTGCCAGAGGGTTTGAACTCGAGACTTTTTTCGAATTTATCAACCATGAGCTTTTGCCGACTCGACCATGCTTCCATCACAATTGTCAATTAAGGATTACGTGTCAACAGGTTATGCACCATTGAGGCCATTGACTCCGATTTCAGCCTGCTTTTCTTTTTGGATTTGCTTCCATAGCCTTTGTCCAACCAAGAACAAACTACAAGGCAGCAGTTGTTTGATTTTGGAGTTGTCTCTCCGAGAAGAGTGGCTGTCCCCAGCTAACGAGCCTCATCTGCCCGAGTACTTGAACACAATTTTGGGCTATTATCAGTTTTGCATATTTTTTTACTGCCAAAAAAATTATTGTTTGGAGCAATTAACTTCTTTTTCTAAACACATCATTAAAAAATATTACAAGTTTGATTATTAATTTAATATCAGTTTTCTTCATATAATCTTACCATTGTTTGCTACATAATCTTCGATAAACCTATTTTCATTGAAAATATGGCACCTTTTGTTTTTTAGTTACACTAACATAACAAAAAGTCTTAATTTGTCATAGTATAGGCCCCATGCTGTCAGGTTAATTAATATTTTTAACATTCATAGGAAGACACAATTTCTTGTAGAAATTTTCCTCATAAATTCTTTATTTGAATTAGATATTTATAAATAATAATTATATATATATATATATATATATAATATATATATATATATATATATATATATATATATATATATATATATATATATATATATATATATATATATATATATATATATATATATATATAGATATATAGATATATAGATATAGATATAGATATAGATATATATATATGTGCTGTAACACATCTGTAACTGTAACAGAGCAAATTTTACTTGGCAATAAAATTTGATATATAACTTGACTACCCTTGTTTATATCAGAAAATACATGGACTTAGTTATTACTATCCACTGTGTAGCTAGTAAATGAACAGAAAAATGTCTTCTGTGTTGCAAATGAGATATAACAAAGACAATTGAACAAACATTTTCATTAACCGCAGGACGGAAAATTTCAAGAAAGGTGCGAAAAACACCGGTCACAAGACATTTTTGTCTTGCATCTTACCCCCACCTGATTTACAATAAATTAAATTTTGATGTAGACAACAAAGATGTTAGATTTATACAGTTAAAATTCCGATTTTTCAGTCGCCAGACATAATGATGATTAATCAATTTCCCCCTCTTTAGTGTCAACTTAGAATACCACCTTCTTCAAAACTGCCTGCAATACTGCCAAGATAGATCAACTTTATTGCATTTGCGTAGAACAAAAAAGCTGCCCAATATATCGCCTTTGAACACCACTTCACCATAAGTTAATTTTATATTAACAGATTTGAGGGGGGCGAGGGACGACGACTACTCACTAATTTCCAAGTTTTTTTTTCTAGACATGTATAGTCAAGTGTACAAATCGCAAGTGTAAACACATTGTTAGTCTTACTACTTGTAGCATCTAGTCTTAGTAGGCTTAGTGATAATTATAGGATTAATATGTGTCCATTTTATCATTCTATGATAATTAGGAAAAATTTCCCAATATGCCTAATTTCTAATCATGCACGATGAGCTTGCTTAGCGATTGGCGATATTAATTTAGATTGAAAACTTTTAAATTTAGAATTTAGGCCTAGATTTCTAGATCTAAAAGACTAACAGTTGAGTGTAGAACAGAAAATAGATACTAATAATTATAATAAAATAATTTTAAATAAATACTTCAGTAATGTGAAAAAAGGTGGGTAATCTATCGTTTTTGGTACGTAAAATCGCCGGCGGCTATTAATATACAAAAACGTTACCTCATTGTCAAGGCTTTAATAGAAGTGTATTGTCATATGTTTGTGTCAAATATTATAGATAAATGAATAATAAACCTAAATCAATGGCAAAATATATCGATATAGGCCAGAAATTAAGTTTAAACAGCAGTGTCTAAGAGCAAGATTTGCTATATTATATAAACAGCAGCCATTTGTAAAATAGAGTGGCTTCCCCCTGAATCTCGCGCTATAAGCTTATAAAAATAAAACTTAAACAAGATGGATGCTATAGTAAATGAGCATGGTTGCATCTGTTGGAAACATTGCAAGTCTTCATTTATTACGAAAAAGTTTTAATTCAATTGTTTAAAAACAGATACATAAATGAAACATTTTTGTATTTTAAAAAACATAAATCCTCCTCAAAATGTGAAATAATTATTAAAATTTAAGGAGTCACCTGTTTTTCACATTACAAGTCGCGGGCGATTTTACGTACTTAAAACGATAGATTATCAAAAGGTGACTCGTTAGGCCTAAATTTTAGTAATTCTTTTACCATTTTTAGAAGGATTTATGTTTTAACAGTTACAATCATGTAGGCCTACCTCTTTTTATTTTTAAACAATTGCATTAAAACTTTTCAGTAATAGACTAGATCTAGATCTAAATAAAAATTAGCGATGTTTTCATCATATGTAACCAAGCTCATTTTTTTTGTTTAGCAGCCATCTTAAACAATATTTAAGTTTCTTTTTAGTGAAATTATAATTTGAGTTTCAGGGGAAACCACTCTAATTTACAGATGGACATTATTTACATAGCAAGTCTTGCTTGAGAACACTGCTGAATAAAGTTATTTCGCACCTATATTGATATATTGACTATTTTATTTAGATATTGCTTTTGGTTTATTATACAATTTTCTATTATATTTGGCACAAATGAATATGTCACAATTTACTTTTACAATTATTACATGTGGGGTCAGGGTGACTCCATGACGTAAAAGTGCAAACTATACATAAAACAATGCTACATCCAACTGTATTATTAACAGACTGTACATAAACATTGTTACTATTAAGTCTGCAGTGATTAAAGCTTATTCACACACATAGGCTACATGTACTTGTATGTTGCATATATTTAAAGTTTAGGCACATGTAGGCCGACATACACACACACACATATATATACATATAAATATATATACTAGCAGACGGCCAGGCCTTGTGGCCTCTGTAAAAAATACTAAAGGACCATGACTTGTCTGGGTTTAGGAAATATATTATTTTTCTAATTAACCCTAACCACAACCAACCAAAAAAACAACCACAAAAAAAAAACCATGCAAACATAACAAATGCAAACCCAAATGCAAAAAAAAAAAACAAAACTCAAACAGAAGTGTAACACCAACGCCGACACAAACGACAACAGAAACACAAAGTCAAACACAACAAAAACCTAAAGGCAAACAACGCAGAACACAAACTTAAAAATGCAAACATAAAAGCATAGTGCTTACAATATAACCCGGGGTGCAAAATCGCCTGATTGAACTTAGTAAAAAACCTCAACTTATCCGTAGTCTATTGCACTCACAACGAATATAGCTCACACGAAGGTAGAGGATGCCAAATAGCACCCTGTTAGGGCGCGGGAGGATGTCCTCGATTCGATTTCATGAAAGACTATAGTAAGTAGCCCTTTTTATTCACAGCTTATTGCACTCTTTAAAATGAATGTATGCAGCATAGCACTAACAGGATAGCCTGGTGCGCAAATAGTACCCTGCCGGGGTGCCAGCGGACACGTCTGATTCAATTTAATGAACGGCTATAATTCTCCATCTTATCTGCAAATGGAAAGATTGGTGATCTATCTAGTAAAATAATTGTTTCTAAGGGACTAAGAGAAATAATTTTCAGACAGAATTAGAATCTTTGTGAAGGGTGATACATTTTCTTTGATTTTGTTTATTCCACATTAAGTTAATTAAAATGATAAGTTTGGAAAATGAAACATATTGTACAAAACCATTAATTTTTATAATCATTAATTTAGTTAATAAATACTTTAAGAATATTACACTACGCCAATCAGGTCAAGTTTTTACTGTATGCATGTCATCCACATGTCCGTCACCACATACACTGATACAGAACTGAGCTTTTTAAATTATATATTAGGTACGTAAAATCGGCCGAGACTAGTAATGTGAAAAAAAAGGTGACTCGTTAAATTTTAGTAATTATTTCACATTGTTGGGTGATTTATGTTTTGAAAGTTACAAACATGTTTCAAAGTTTAATTAATGTACCTGTTTTCAAACAATCATATTTAAACTTTTCAGTAATAAATTTAAATATTTAGTATTTACAAGGTTAATGGCTCGTCACGAATTATGTTCAATGAAACAAACAGTGCAGTCGGCCCATGGGCGGAACTACATTGCCGCCAGACCTTACAATGCAGGGGGGGGAGCACGCTGTTTAGGGGCCCACAGCCGACCATAAACAATTTTTTTTAAATTCAATTTTCCTTAATTTTTGACTTGATTGTTGTTTTGTTAAAAGAATACTGCAGCTGCGGATGGATTATCTTTATTGTATAGACACCATCCAATGCTCTTATATAATTATAATTTCCCTTTGTTTTTAAAGTATTATGAAAGATAGGCAAACGTTTAAACTACTTCCATGACTTATTTCCCTTTTTTAAATAAGCATTTAGAGGTGATCATAAGCTCCTTTTAATAGATTTGTACTAAACAATTAAAAAGCAATTACTTCTCTTAATTAATTTTTTTAAAAATACATTCTTAAGAATGACATATTAAAAAAAAGGAAATGTATTTAAAATTAATAATGTAAATACAAAAAGACATAAAAATAAACATAAGTCATAACAGGAGAAACCATTACATATACAAAGCTTTGATGTTTTATATTCTTTTGACAGACTTGAGGTTAAGATATATCATGGCAAACATAAAATAGATATTTTCAAAACAAACTAATGCACTCACACAAATGATATGTTGTAATTTGTTATAATTAAAAAAACAGAATTTGTTTTTTTTGTTCAAAACCCGATCAGGCCAGAATTAAGTTGCCTATGTTCATACTTTTTGTTTGTGTGTGTGTATATATATATATATATATATATATATATATATATATATATATATATATATATATATATATATATATATATATATATATATATATATATATACTTGCAGTAAAGAAAAAAAAACAATATACTATGATAAAATTATTAATACTTTAATACAATAACAATGTCCACAATTTTACATTTTCTGCAGATGCTACAACTGAATTATAATTAAAATGCTAGACTTAACAGTTCATTCCGCAAAAAATAAAAATTAGTCTTTTCTATCTGACAACTAGCGTAACCATAACGTAACGTTACTAAAAATAGCAGAGAAAAAATAGTCACATGGTTACTCATGGGAGAATTGGCTTTTGGAAAATGTAAACAGCATTAATGTAATTAATCATGGTAAATATCTCAAATATATATTAATCTAGGATCTGTTGGGCGCTTTTGTCCGGTGGTCGGTCGTTTTTCGTTGCAGTTCAGTTTTTCCTGAGAGTGAAAATTTTTCTGGCATTTTAAGGCATAGTATCCATTTCCTTAGCATCTCGCATTAAAATAATGATGAGATTTTGCGAGATTAGCAGTGTTTTCATTAAAAATTAAAAGACGAAAAAAAAACGGAGCGTGACGTTTCAGGTCAAGTTCTGACTTCCAGTTTTGGTAACGAGACGAACTAGAAATATTCACATTGTAATATCGCAAACCAATAGAATAAAGTGAACCTTTTTTTTTACGGAACATTTAGATCTAAATTTAGCTTTACATTTTACATTTTAGTCGTTAGAAATATTAAGAAAAGAAAAACTTAATATTTCTGAATGAAAGCTGTTTACCTTAGTATTACCATTATGATTTATTGGTAGAGCTGTCCGCTGTCTGTTTCCTGATAAAATATTTTGTTGAAGGTGAAGGACTATTATTGAAACTTCCTGGGGGGGGGGGGGGGGGGGGGAGTACTCATTAGTATAGGCCTAAATATTTTTAATGGCTTCTATGTTGTCCTTTTGTTAGGAGCAGTCGGCCTAAAAGAAGTATGAACAAAAAAAAAACAACTGTAGGCTAGGAAAATTAAAATAAACTCCTTAATTTCCAATAGATCTAGATCTATATCAGTTTCGATTGGTCACATCGGGAATTTCCTGTTTAAACGGAAGACGTGTTAAAGAAACCAGTAGAGAACATTTTCGTTTAGTTTGTAAGCTATAGGCTATTCTAATTAACCAATTGTTTTTCAAATAAAATCATAAATAAATTCCCCCTCAAAGTAATTTCCTGAGCTGTGTAGCCCAAGTTATAGACCGAAACTGTAGGCCTTTAAAAATAGATATACAAACAGAACAGAAACAGAAAGGTCAAAGTATCAACAACTAACACAACGAAACTCAATTGAATGATTTAATTTGATTTCTGCTCTTAAGACATTTTTTACATCCTCATGAAAGGATCTTTTTTTTTAAAAAATGCATAATATATATCTACACACATTTAATAACGGGATATACACTTATTGTTTTATAACATTGACGTTATCATTTATGGTAATTTGTTAATAATGAAAGGATAATACAAACATTATAAAACAATAAACACTTTAAATACTATTAGCGTTTAAAGTCTATAAAATTTCCACGGATTATTAGAAAATGCATAGTTTAATGCACCTTTTAAAGTAACAAAGTTATCTCCGCTTCATAAAATACTTTTGAAATTATTTTCCCTGAAACAAAAAATATGTAAATGACATTATTTTTATTTTAAGAGTGTAAGACATTAAATGACTTCATTAAACATCAAAACAAATAATTAACACCATTGGATTTCGCTATATATTCATAAATAATATAGGTCTGTAACAGAACAAATACATATAAAAAGTTTAATGTTGTATTAATTTTAACATACTTCTACATGGGCACAACTTTACATAAAATCCCTTCTATTAAAATTAAATGTGAGAGATCAGATAATTAATGACTGAAAAAGTAAAACTCACTTTGTTTCAGTGTAACCGATTGCACAGTACAAAGGTTCAACCACATCATCACTATCACTATCATCAACTGTAAAGCGTTAACATCTTTCAGAAAATATTAATTAACTATTATGTAACCGTCGGTCTCTCTCTCTCTCTCTCTCTCTCTCTCTCTCTCTCTCTCTCTCTCTCTCTCTCTCTCTCTATATATATATATATATATATATATATATATATATATATATATATATATATATATATATATTTGTATATATATATGTATATATATATATATTATATATATATATATATATATATATATATATATATATATATATACATGGGGTCGTCCATAAATGACGTCACACTCGTAGTGGGGAGGGGGGTCCGTAATTTTGTGACGGTGTGTGATGAGGGGCAGGGGGGGGGGGGCTTCAGATGGTGCGACGTCACACTTTTGCATTATAAAAAAAATGTTAGAAAACGAATTTTAGACGTAATTTGGCGTTTTAGAAAACTGTTTTAATAAATTGTAATAACAATTGATTAAAATACTCTTTTTTGACCGAGTTCAGACAAGAATTTGGAAAAGTAGTCTATATCTGTTTAAAAAAATTAAACTGCAATTTCGAGTAGGGTTGTAGGCTGAGTTGTGACGTCATTTTAAGGGGGGGGGGGGCTGGCTTTTTGTGACGACATGTGACGGAGGGGAGGGGGGGGGGGGTAAAAATCGTCAAAAAAGGCGTGACGTCATTTATTGATGACCCTTTATATATATATATATATATATATATATATATATATATATATATATATATATATATATATATATATATATGGGTCTACGACAAATTCCCGAAAGACACTTGCCCGAATGCCGTTTGCCCGAAGGCCGATTTCCCGAATGGACACTTGCCCGAATGCGACAAATGCCCGAATGGACACTTGCCCGAATGCGACAAACGCCCGAATGGACACTTGCCCGAATGCGACAAATGCCCGAATGGACACTTGCCCGAATGCGACAAATGCCCGAATGCCACTTGCCCGAAGGCCGTTTGCCCGAAAAATGTTAACATTATATATTACTAAATAATCATTTGTAATCAATTTAAATTTAAAATGTTAGTAAACAAAACACATCTGCACAAAAAGAAAGTGAAAAAATAATATTATATATTACCACGCAGACTTTTAAAATTAATTTGTATTTAATATTTAAAAAGTGTAGAAACATACTTTCTCTTGCATATATGAAATTAGACAAAAATACAATTTTCATTCATCTCCGGAATTTAAAATGAATTTTGCTTTCTTTATTAAGTAATCGCTTCAACACATTGTCTTAACAAGGCGCATTAAATGAGATCAAACATATTTGGCTACGTTTAGTTTTAAACATCGCCACCTAGACCTCGCCTCATTCTTTTGTTAAATGATCACCACACAAGTTAAGCATAACAAGATAAATCAAACAAAGAGAATCAAACGCGCCTCTGTTCAATGTTGCGAGACGCCGCGCCGCCTACGCCGTGTCATAAAAGCTATATAACCACCGCAACAAGTCGGCTAAACAAGGTGTTCAAAACTTAAATCAAAAGAATGTTAGAACACCGCCGCCAACATCACCTTACATTTATTAAAGAATAAAGTTTTTCTTACAGCACTTTCTCAGTTTTGAAAAAAGAAGATAAATTTAAAAGTATAAACAACTTTGTTTTATGCTTAGAATTGTGTTTTTAATAAAAAAAAATTCAAACTTAAATTGATTAAAGAATGTCTATTTGGAAATATTATTTATTATCTAATATTAACATTTTTCGGGCAAACGGCCTTCGGGCAAGTGGCATTCGGGCATTTGTCGCATTCGGGCAAGTGTCCATTCGGGCATTTGTCCCATTCGGGCAAGTGTCCATTCGGGTATTTGTCGCATTCGGGCAAGTGTCCATTCGGGCGTTTGTCGCATTCGGGCAAGTGTCCATTCGGGCGTTTGTCGCATTCGGGCAAGTGTCCATTCGGGCATTTGTCGCATTCGGGCAAGTGTCCATTCGGGAAATCGGCCTTCGGGCAAACGGCATTCGGGCAAGTGTCTTTCGGGAAAACGTCCGGCTCCCTATATATATATATATATATATATATATATATATATATATATATATATATATATATATATATATATATATATATATATATATGCTGTGTGTGTATGACGTTTCATAAAAAATAGAAAAAAATGTATTTACCGCTTTTGTTCATTTTTTCCAACTCGTATATTTCCAAATTATCAATTTCAACTAGAGAGACAAATGCAATTCTGTTAAATCGATAACGAGTTCTAAAAGTCATGCTACTTTTACGTCATATAAAGGTAATTGCATTTTTTAAAAATTACTAAAGATTAGGTCAAGCACAACAGCTACATCTACGAATTTGTAGTTACTCCAAAAAGATAATAGCATGAGGAAAGGAAACGTAAAATTTAATGCATTAAAAATAACCATACCATGTTGTTGGTTAAGAGTAGATCGATACCTGGAACGATTAAAATTATTATGTAATAATTATAAAGTAGCAGTTCTAAGAGACTTCTATTATTGTGTACTATTCTTTATTATTCCTACAGCCAATTTTATTTATTAACTTAATAGCTTTATTTAATAACGGTAGCAACAATATGCCTTTTTTCTAATTCGCCGTTTTTATTTTAAAAAAAAAACAACTTAACATTTTAATAAAAAAGACATGGCAGTAATATATCATTTAAAATATGTAATGGGAAATAATAGTACATAGTTCTAATATATAATGGGATAGAATGAGACCATTATAGATAAATGAGAAATGTAAGTCAGTTAAGGTAATTAAATAGTTGTTTTTTTTAGTTTAGTTTTGAATATATTTTCAGATAAAGATAGCTTATTTTATTAAGAAGATTGTTCCACAGATTAGAACTCGATCTATCGTACCCATATATCGTGGCAAAGGTAGGTACTTGACTGATATAAATAATAAATTTTTACAGTCTTTCTGCGATTGTTACAACTAA
Source organism: Physella acuta (assembly GCF_028476545.2). NCBI lineage: Eukaryota > Metazoa > Mollusca > Gastropoda > Physidae > Physella > Physella acuta. The sequence continues at coordinate 343,740 of NW_026731822.1, forward strand.
TGTTTTATCAACATTTTTTTCACTGTTAAATCAGGAGCTCCCAAACAACGTCCATACAGTGACAATATTTATCTAACTAAAATTGGTTGCAGTAGTCTCGTCAAAAATATATAATACTAGCCGTCCGGCCAGGCCCTGCACTGGCATCTCTGAAAAACGTATCTGTCAAGGAGCATAACTTGTGTGTTTAGTAATCAGCATTTACCCGGCATTGCTTACCCTAACCACAACCACCAAAACACACAACAAAACGAAAACATAACACTAACACAAAACAAACACAAACGAAAACACAAAAACAAACGCAAAGACAAACCCAACCACAAACACAAAGAAAACACAAACACTAACGCAAACAAAAAAGCAAACGAAAACAATTCCAAACGCAAACACAAACCCAACCACAACCAAAAAAACCAAAACGCACCAAAAAAAAACAACGCAAACATAACACAAATACAAACGAAAACATAAAAAACAAACACAAACACAACCACAAACACAAAGAAAACACAAACGCAAAGAAAAAAGCAAACAAAAATACAAACGCAAAGAAAAAAAGCAAACGAAAACAAATCCAAACCCAAATCCAAACGCAAACACAACCACAAACCCAAACTCAAACACAACGAAAACACAAACGCAAAGATAAACTCAAAGTGTCCAGTCTAGCCCGGGGCGCTAAATCGCACCAAGACGACGTGCGGCGTAACCACCTGATTCAACTTAGTAAACGACTATAGTACCCAACGTATTCATATTCTTTTGAACGTAGGTACCTTAGGGAGGCCCGGGGTGCCAAAAAGCACCCTGTGGGGGTGCCGGAAGACGCCCTGATTTGATTAACTTAAAGACTGTAGTAACCTTTCCTATCCATAGTCTATCGCATTGTTTAAAACGAAATTATGCAACATAGCGCTCACATTATAGCCCAAATCGAACCGTGCAGGGGGCGCCGGCGGACGCGCCTGTTTCAATTTAGTGAACAAAATTATAATACCCAAAGCTTATCCGTAAATGGAAAGAAATAAACATATAGGATTTGTAGGACCTGGATTATTAAATGTTATTGATTTTAAAAAATAATTAGTAAACAGTACTTTCAGTATATAGAATAAATAAAAGGCAGTATTAAAAATACCAACGACATTGCACTTAATCAATCCCCGCTAATTATGTAATTATTTTTTTTCTAACACCAAAACAAAGTAATAAAAGTAAATTCTTTCTTCCCCCGATTTAATGGGTTTTTTTTAAAGGGAAGTATCTGTGTTTTCCAAATCAAGGGACGTTATAAGAACTAAAGGACAAAATGCGAATACATTTCAGACACAATTTTAGAAATTTTATATACATTGATACACATTTATTTTAATTTTATGTAATGTTCGTAATTGAAAATTATTATTCTAAGTATATAAAATGAAAATTGTTTTAAAGACTTTCAATATTAATTTTTTAACTAATAAACTTAGACCATGAGCACTTTAAAAATCTGACATTTGAATCCGTTGAAGTATCTGTTGTTTTTTTCGTTTTTCTTATATTCCTTTGTAATCTACGACAAACATTTTACATACAAACATACAGAATTGAACTTTATATATTAGGTACCAAAAGAGCCGTCAATTTAACAAATAAAAGAATCCAGACTACTAGATAAGATGTAATAATAATAGAGGACGCTGTTTTGTTATGAAGGTTGCGCTCCACACTATAGAAACATAATCCAACCTAGATTGAACAAAAGATTCGTAAAAACCTATTCTTTTTATAGCTAGTTGAAAACTAGATTTTATTAAATTTTAATAGGGACATTTAGGGAATTAATATGATGAATATGATCGGACTAGGTTAGGTTGTGATCTATTAACACTAGGCAATTGTAGCTGTTAACCTGTTCGATGTTTTTATTTTCTATAGTAAAAATAATCTACTATTGAACTTTTTAAAATTGAATTTTTAGAGCATTATTTTTTAAACAGTATTATGCGCGATTTGTACGCTAGTAAAAGTCTGAAAAGCTAATTATCAAATAGCCTATACATAACTCAAAAAAGTAGGCCTGTGGTTCTAATATCATTCATGATGATATGCAGACTACACATTTTCTTATATATTCTTTTGCTTAAAACAATACCCCAAATGTAAAGTATAGTAAAGCAAGGTTTAAGACAGATATAATTATAAAAATGGTTAGAGCTTGGAATAGACCAAGGCTTATGGGGTTTTATGGAATAAACAACCTTATTCTAAATTTTAGTGAATGCCCTAGGAAATAGCGAAATACGATTTATATCGTATTATGTAAGCAGGGAATAAATAGAATGTGTATGAATTCTAAGAAATGCCGAGTTGTTGCCGGTTACGGGTATTATAATTATTGATGAATTTGGAGCAGTTAACATAGGACAGGGCGGTACCCGACTGAGTGTAATAGGTTTGCGGACAATGAGATACAGTGTAATGACAGAGACGGCGGGTATAAGGGGTAATTGAAAAGAAGGTCCTAGACCCCAAAATACTTACCGCATATTACATTTTGAGATCAGTTCTGTTGAAGGAAATAATTATTTAGAATTTTTATTTTTAGATATGAGCAATAGCTATGTGCACAAAACTAGCAAATCACTCACTCTCTGCCTAAGAATTTAACAAAATGTTAGTCAGTCCCCGAAATTCAAACTTTAAAATCCATGCTATATACAGATGCCTCTCTATCTCTCTCTCTCTCTCTCTCTCTCTCTCTCTCTCTCTCTCTCTCTCTCTCTCTCTCTCTCTCTCTATATATATATATATATATATATATATATATATATATATATATTCACACACACACTCACATACATACACACACCAACCAAATCACGAACACACACACACACACACCAAAACACGAAAACTCACACGTATGCAAATTATTACAGCGTTAGCGAGCGGGAAGAGGATGTAAAAAAATAGTTTAAAATCATACTGTCGTTTAAGATAATGATGATCACAGTGTATGTATAAATACCTTGCTTTATTTACACGTTGAGCTGTGTATTTTTAAACACGAGAACAGTCGTCTTAATGTTGCTTTTTGTGGGTTTTTTTTACATAAAGCACGAGTTTTATATTAGTTTTAATATGTAAGTATTTCAATGTTAAATTCAACATGTAGACGTCCACATGGATCCTCTCTTCCACCCCCTCCTCCCCCCCCCCAGTCAACAAGCGTCCACAAAAATCTGTTTGGACTTCAAAAATATATATACCAGCCATCGGTACCCGTTTCACGTGAATTATGGGCCTATATATTTTAAAATGTTGAACTTGTTTGAGAAAAATACTTTGTAAAATAGTTATTGGTCAAAACGCAATGCGCATTACTACACGCTGAACGACATTAATGACAAAGCAAAGAAATAACTAATTAGCTAAAAATCCGACACATTTAAAGTAAAAACTTATAAAAGTTTAGGCCGAGAAAATCGTATTGTATACATTTCATAGCGTACGTAGCTCTAAATCATATTTGAATGAAATATTTCATTTCTTTATTCTATTCTAAACTCGGAAGATGACGTCATTAGTTTCGTGCTCTTTTTTTTAGTGTAAACATTAAGTTACGTCATTGTTAAATGCGCTCTTGTCCTACCTATAAACGCTTTTCCGGTTGCATAATTAAAATTGTTTTTCTACATTCGAATACGCCTTTATTTTTTATTTTTCTTCTTTAAATACAATTGTCGTTATACATTTAAAACATCTACCATATTATTTTTAACAAAATTCCGTATTAAGTTCTCGATATATCGCTGTAGATTCTGATGTGATGTCCGGCGAAAATATTTTGCGGACAGACAGACAGAGAGAGAGAGAGAGAAGTGCGCACGTGGGCTTTTATATATTAGGATATATATATATATATATATATATATATATATATATATATATATATATATATATATATATGTGTGTGTGTGTATATATATATATATATATAACATGTATATATATATTTATTTATATTTATATACACTAATAAATACATAATAAGTTACCTTTCTTAACCGCCAAATACACATTTATGGCTGCAACAATTATAAGTAAAGTTGTCGAAGTAATGAAAGCACCTGCAATTTTCAGAGAAAAGTCAAACATAATTTTAAAACGAATTTTAAAAATCTAAATAATAGCATCAATAAGTATAACTGAAAAAAAATATTCAACGACTACATGAGATGAAATTATAAAAAAAAGAAATATCCACATGTTCTACTATTAAGTGTAATTAAATTAGTTATAAACATTGAGGAGTGTTTATTTTTCTAAAAAGGCTACTTTAATGATGATGATATTATTTCGCATGCATACAGTCAAAGTAAAAAACATATTTATGTAAAAGAACAGCGAGAGTGGAAAACAAACGCGAAAATTGACGTATGATATATTTTGTGTATTTGTTTTTGTTAATTTCATACTTGATTGGATTGGTAATATTGCTCCTGTAGAGGTGTTTGGAGCGCCTGAAAATAAATAAAAATGAACCAAGTTTTAAAAAGTAAAAATGCTTCTTTATTATATCAACTGATATATCAATTAATAGTTATTATTTTTCAACATGTGTAGCATGGTGCATAATATAAAAGTTTTCAAGGATTAGGTTAGTATTATAATTTACTTTATTCAATATATGTTTGAATACTTTACTAGTAAAGCATTACACATTCATGTTATTGTTTCTAAATGTCGAAATTAAAGATGTTCAGAATTAATGAAATTAAAGTAATTGTTTGGAAATAAACCAGTAGTGTTGTACTTTAAAAAAATTAATTGTAGTTTACTTAACATGTGCATTGATAAAAAAAAATTGAGTGAAATACTGTTACAAAGAATTTAAGAAATGTAAGACGAAAAATAGTGTAGCAGTATGTCAGTGTTTTTCAGCTAAAGTTTGATTTATAATATAGAATCGCTAAGTTATCAAAGAGAGAGGTAATAATTATTTGAATATTTCGTCATATTAAACTATTAGTACTTTATATGTGCATATAGAATAACAAACATTGACATAAATAATTGGGGAAAAAATCTAGCAGTTAATTATCAATCCATTGTATGCTTAACCGCTAAGGAACACTAAGTAAAATATGAAACGAAATAACCAAATTATCAACAAACTACCATTGCGGAACATCTCAAAAATTAAAAGAACCAGGTCTAAATACATGTTTTAAAATGTAAAGCATAACAAGATTTAACAGCTGATTAAATAAATAATTTTCAGTTTTTATTTCTGGTTGCTCGGGGGTTGGTGGTTCCAATAAACTTGTTTAATATAAGGGGTGGTGGAATGAAAAAAAAAATATTTAACGCTTTTGTGATGAGTGTAATAAGGTCACCATTTTGGTGTAAATTGTGGATAAAATACATTTTCTCCTAATAATATAATTGTTATTCAAACAAACAGATATTGTTTTCGGCAATGAAAAAACAATTTTTTTATTGAAATAAAATCTCTAGAAACATTCTATACCAGTGACACCATTATTTCTGGTGCGTAAGTTAATTTCGGGTTATATTAACGTACTGATAATACATTATTTGTTAATAAGCAAATTACTTTTGTAAAGTAGACTACTGACCAAAAAATAAATAAATATCGAAACTCCTATTAGAAAATAACACAATATATATATTGATAATAAATAGATTGGGATACGGAAATTGAGAGCTCTGACGCCAAATACCATGTTTTGTGTACATAGAACTCACTCGATTATCATTAACTAGATCTACGTCAATTTGTCTCAGATAGTTTCGAACTTAATAAAACGTGCCCAATGTATATTCGAAAGTATTTTGTAAAAAAAATTAGCAATTAAAAGAATTAAGATGTTTTTCTTTACTTTGTTTCTTAACTATAAACTTTAAATTTGAAAGAAGCAATGCCAATTTTCATTGTGTATATTAAAACTGTAAAAAGCTTTTCCGAAAATTGAACATTAATTTACACTCTCTAGCCTTTTTTTGTAAGCTGTTTTTAGGTCTAAAAAATTAAGTAAATGAAAAAAAAATAATTATAATAATGTACATTTAAGGTTAAACATTTCGCAAAGATTATAAACCACAATGCAAGCTAAACACGTTTATTCTTACCTGATGAATTAAATGAGCCCGTGGTTTTCGTTATGTTGCAAAGCTGAGCTAAAATAGAAGCAAACATATTGTATTGAAAATAATCAAAATAATATTTTAAAATAATATTAGCTCATGGTATAGCATAGAAAAAGCGTGTTAAACATCATTTACCACACACACACACACATATATATATATATATATATATATATATATATATATATATATATATATATATATATATATATATATATATATATAATATAATATGCATGCTATAATTACTATTTTGGACCTGACTGCTAACAACTTAGTTGAGGTAAAGTTTATGTACTTCTATGACCTCGACATAAAGGGATAATAATTTCGACATAATGCCAAGCCGCCTATAGAGTATTTTTTGTTTGTTCGATAAACAAGCACACATGTTAATGTATTTTACTGTCGCTTTTAATTGTATTATTATACGATTTTACTCGTCATAACTTTGAGATGTATTATTCTATAACGAGAGAATGAAACAGAATAAAATAATAGCGATCGCGCAATTTAACTTGGGAAGTAAAAATAGTTTTAAAAACGTAACCCCCTTCTGTATTTAATTATAAATTTTATTAAACAAATAAATAGAAAAAAAAACACGAATAAAATACTTAATAGTAACTAACTAATAATTGTAACAAAAGTAAAGTTGTTTTTACTTCCTCGTATACAGAGTATATAGAAGAAAAAATTGACAGTTTTCACCGTTTTACACCTCTGTCTTGCATCACGCCCGGAGTATAGAGGACTTAATCAGGCAAAAAGTATAAATATAGATTTAGCAAACATTTTATCTTTTATGCGTAATCGAGTCTGAAAAACTGGGCTTTGTAAATCTGTTCGTGTGTGTGTGTGTATTTGTGTCTATGAACACGATAAATTGAGTACCGTTACAGCTAGATTGATGAAATCTCATATATAAGTATTATCTCAAATTTGTAGTTCTGTGTCAACTTTTCAGCGATTTTCGATTACCGAAGTAGAACTTATTCTACTTTCAATTTTGCAAAAGCCCTAACTTGAGTACTGTTTCAAATAGATAAATAAAATTTCACATGTAAGAAAAAATCTAATTCTCCACCTTCTGTCGAATTTTGACTAATTTCCGTTTACGGGAAGCAGTATTTTGCGCTATTTCCGTTTTCTAAAAAAACGCATGTGAATTTATAAAGTATTAATAATATTCAGCACTATTATACACATTTTGTTTGGCATTTACTTGGTGTGCAGTTCATTTTTTCTACGAGATTTTATTCTATTTTAAATAGTTTAAGTACTTAAAAATGGATTAAAAAATCATGTCTATATCCGGAGATGCCATCCCTTGTAATGTTATATAAGAATATTCGAGAAAGTTTAGGGGAGATCACTACCGGTTTATTTCTTTAGTAACGAGAATGTTATTAACGAAGGAATATATTTTATGAGTGCTTTTAAATGATTATTACTATACAGAATATTATATTTGATTAATTTTCAACTAAAAAAAAATTGTGTATGTCCTTTTTTAAGATTAATTACCTTTTTAGTATAACACTTATGACAAAATAGGCCTACGAATTAAGATGACAATAGTTGTAAAAATGTTTTAGAATAAGCGAATGAAAACCCTAATATAGACAGGTCTTTTAATTCTTAGTTTTTTACAATAACTGTATCTAGATTTGCTGAAGTTTTCTTTAGAAGAGCAGCACCTATTAACGTATATCTGCATTCTTCCATGTGACTGTTGGTTAAACGTCTATTCAACACTTACTGCAATATGTTTTGCTAAAAAAAGACGAAAAGCTCAAAAACTCAGTTTTGAATATATATCTGTATGGGTGCTCCAACTGCTTCAGTTTTATCTGCAGTACATCATGTGATATTCGTGAGCAGTTGCAAACTCCGGTGTAATCAGAACAGCTGTCATTTTTTAAGCTTATCGTACAAATCTAAGAATAAATAGATATACTTTAAAAATAAGTTAGTAGGTCTTAATCTAAATCAGTATTATCATTTTTTAAACATTTTGACGTTAATCTCTTTAAATTTTAATATTATGGTCTCGTACATCGGTTGCTGAAGGCTGACTCAATATTTTAAGAGGATTTCATCAATGCATTTGCCTTACAAATCGTGTATTTCTAGACCTTGTTTTCTAAAAGTAAGTTATTTAAGTGTAAACAGCGCCGGCGCTATTTGGATCTTAGATGTTGGCTGGCGAGTCGGTTTACACTCATACTTAGACGCCCGTGGGAGTGCTGTCTAAATGCATTAAGTGCATGTTAATCACACTTCGTAAATGTAAGACAAACACATCTCGCGACTGCACCTGTATCAGTGGCGTCGCGGAAAGGTTTCATAATCCACCTGTTAAACTATCGCAGGGGCGCCTTGTTCGGTTTATTCATCTAGTGTAGTGTTCCTCCTCGTCTCTATTGTATTATGCTTTTAAAACGAATATAGGCGCCTTAGTACTCACATAGAAACTAAGTATGCGGATGCGTCTGGTGCAGTTTTAATGTTTAATGAAATCTACGCCCAAATCAACGGATACTATCCGCTCGGGAACTCTGGGCATCATTCAGTATCAAACTTTTTATATAACATTTATCCGCCATCCGTTTGTTTACTTTCTTGTATATACGAAGTATAGAGAAGGTCTTGTAATCGTGCAAAAAATTGTATACAACGAATGGTGTGGCGTAAATCTTTATAATTGCTTTTTGCATACATGATTATTTTAAACTTAGATTTCAGTTTTTTATTATATTTATGTATTTTCTCGATTGTCTTATATTTTAATCATCTAATATATTTGTTCAAATATAACTATGCTGAATGATGCAAAATTATCACATAATTAGTTTTATAAATTTTAAATAATTAAAAACAATGTGTCAATTATGTTTCTTACGTTGTCCTTAGTAGCTCCTGTACAATTGTCATGATGCGTAGAAAACAAAATGCTACTGACGTTAACAAATAGATTTTTAACTGTCACATTAACAGTTAGAGATGTGTTATAACCACATGACTTTTCATCAGCTGTAATATCTACTGTCCTTGCTTGTCTTGAAGCAAACGTGTTAAGGGATGCGCCTGCAAAGTATCACACAGCGATAGATACAACATTATATTATATATATATATATATATATATATATATATATATATATATATATATATAATCATTTTTAAGTTATCTACACACTTTCAGTATCTAAAATAGACAAATATGTTGTAAGTAGAGCGGTTAATAAACATAACTCAATCTGGTGTTTTCGTGTTTTCTTTTTATAATAACACTATATATTAATAATTTGATATTCGTAGAGTGCTCTTTTCCACCTTTTTTTTACTTTCTCGTATATACGAAGTATAGAGAAAGTCTTGTAATCGTGCAAAAAAAATCGAGATTTTTACAAATCTCGACGTTTTACACCTCACTGATACGGAAAAAGATAATTTTGCAATCTTGTCCGTATGTCTGTGTGTCTGTCTGTCTGTGTGTGTGTGTGTGTGTCCGTGTGTCCGTGTGTAAACACGATTACTTGAGTACCGTTACATATATAAGTATATATATATAAGTATTTTATCAAAATCGTAGATCCATATCAACTTTTGAGCGATTTCCAATAACCCGAAGTGGTACTTTTCCTACTTTGAATTTTTCAAAAGCCTATAACTTGAGTACTATTTCAGATAGATAAATGAAATTTCACATGTAAGTAAAAGATCTAATTCTCTACCTTCTGTTAAATTTTGATTAATTTCCATTGACCGGAAGTAGTAATTTACGCTACTTCCGATTTCTCAAAAAACTAATGTGAATTTTTAAACTACTAATAATAGTGCGCACTATTATGCACTTTTTTACTTGGCGTTCACTAGGTGTGCAATTCTTTTGTCTACGAGATTTTATTCTATTTTTAAAACTTTAAGTATTTAAAAAGGATTAAAAATCATGTCTATAGCCCGAGTTCCCATCACCTGTTGTTTTATATAAGAATATTCGAGAAAGTTGAGCGGAGATCACTCCCGGTTTATTTAATTTATTTTATGATACATTAAATTTTAATGTAAATGTTATCAGTAGAAAATTATCTCTCACTCTCCTTCGGATGGAATAATAATATTTATTATTATAGTTATATGGTTTAATGTTGTTTACTACTGTTGACATTATTACTGTAGGTCTACTTACTGATGTTGAAAAACAGCAGCATCCATTTGACAGCAAACATTTTATTCACAGCAAGTCATAAATAATTATTTTTAAAGACCCTAAATAATGTAACTATTTTTAATTGATGTAATGTAATTTACTATATAGCTAAAGTCAATAATAAACGTTAGTTTGCTTTAACTAGTTCGAAAGCGCTGGTTTTGTTAAGTGTGTTTTCAAGTGCCTATTCCGGAAATATGATTCAATATAAAATACAAGAAGTTAACATTTAAAATTTCACAGTAATCAGCTTAATCTTATTAAGTTAGTTTCGTTCTAGACTAATGTAACTACTAAGTTGGACACATGCGTCACTGTAACTAAAAGAAGAAAAATGAACAAGAAAAAATCTGGGGCGTCACCCATTGCGGTTAGATTGCATACTCATAACGAAAAATTCACACACACACACACACACAGACAGACACACTGACTCAGCGACAAACACAGACACTGTCACAATTACATCGACACACACACACACACACACACAGAGCTCATACGTAAATAATATACTCTTAATGCATAGAAAATCAGATCCTTTTGAAACTTAAAGTTAAGACGTTGAAAAACATCCACAGAAGCAGAGGCGTGGCGAGAGGGGGGGATAGGTTTTTAAAAAAATTAAAATTATGAACCCATCGGCCTGAGGAATATTATTAAATTTATTAAATTTATTAATAAGATACTTATCAATTAGATACTTAAATTTACTTTTATTTGATAGACTTATTTGTATGCCAAAAATAAATAATGTAATAGGCGCACGTACAACATTTTAAAAATGCAAGTGGCATTCGGGCATTTGTCGCATTCAAGCAAGGGTCCATTCGGGAAATCTGCCTTCGGGCAAACGGCATTCGGACAACTGTCTTTCGGGAATTTCTCATAGACCCATCATATACAGAGTAAAAAAAAAACTAAACATTCAATTATTCAAATGAATTATAAAATTTTGCCTACTCTAATAAATGATTACCACTTACTTCAATTGTATATTATGTTGTATTAGTTTTAAAATAAATAGTACATAGGAAATATACACATATTAGCAATACGCTTAAAAAAACAAAAGTACAACGCCTCAACAGAGAACCAAATTTTCAAAACGTTTCGTTACCTCATTAACATTATCAAACAACTCTGCTCTTAGTGAACACACTTAACATATTAAGTTGACACTTCCGTTTGATCGTTTAACCTTGAAAAAAGATTTTTGTATGTTTTATTCTAAAATTTAAAAATATATATATATATTCTCGTTATTGATGTGATGATTTAGTGTTGTTACATTTTTTATTGTATAAATTATATATTATGAACGTGAATAGGACGACTAGAAACTTCAGCGTTAGAAGGGAAGAAGTATTAAATTGCAATACTAGTCACATACAAAATGTTGCTATACAAACGTGTGATTTTTTCCTGCCAAGATAGAACAAGCGTCTAGTGTTTATACGAGTCATTATTATTATTAGACCAAAAGGCCAAAAAAAAATAATAACTAGATCTAGAAGGTTATTTTTATTTTAGTAGGATTGATTAATTTAGAGCTGAAAGAAATGTCGGAGTAAAGAAGAATAATATTATAAACGAGCCGGCCCGCGGCATAACATACGCCACTATTTAGTTGTTGTTTTTTCTACTTTTCAGTAATTCATAATTTGTGAATTCGACAGTACCAACGCTGACACTGAAAATATTTCTTTTAAAACACTATAAGTAGCTCGTTAAGGACCATAACCCAACCCCCCTTCCTTCCCCCCCCCCCCACCCCCCCCCCCCCCCAACGTAAATCGTTTCAAACTAAATTATCTGCCCCTAATAGCCGTCACTAAACCCGACTCCACGAAGGTAAACATCGCGTGAACCACAGCTCACTAAGACACTGTAGGGGTGGGGATGGTAGGGAGCGCGTTTACAGCTTGTTTTCTAGCGTCTCACAGAAGAGAATTATATATATACGAGCCGGCCCGCGGCATAACATACGCCGCTATTTAGTTGTTGTTTTTTCTACTTTTCAGTAATTCATAATTTGTGAATTCGACAGTACCAACGCTGACACTGAAAATATTTCTTTAAAACACTATAAGTAGCTCGTTAAGGACCATAACCCCCCCACCCCCACCCCCCAACGTTTAAAATCGTTTCAAACTAAATTATCTGCCCCTAATAGCCGTCACTAAACCCGACTCCACGAAGGTAAACATAGCGTGAACCACAGCTCACTAAGACCATGTAGGGGTGGGGATGGTAGGGAGCGCGTTTACAGCTTGTTTTCCAGCGTCTACCAGAAGAGAATTATATATATAGATAGATAGATATTATAAGTAGTCTGGATGATATGTTCAATACAATGAGACGGATCAAGTCAAACATTCTTCTCTTTCAAACAACTATATCTATAACAGTTTTTTGACGTTTTTTTTTGTTTAACATTTGAAATAATAATAATATATTTTGTAGTTTTAAATAGTTCCAAAACATGATCATAAATTGTATGTCTAGTAATTAAAGAAGAATGTAAAATGTTGTAAAAACGTGAGGAAAATAGGGGATGCAACTCTGCTTCTTTTGACTGCTTAGTTTACTGTTGCTCCATCTTTAGATAGCAAGCAAACAATTAAGATTGTGCCAACTCATTGCCAGAAACAACAACGACCGTGGGAAAAGAGTCACTGTAATACTCATTATGATATACCGTGACCCAAAATAGTGTGATATCTAAGAAGTGGTTGCCTGGAAAGTCGATTTTCCAGTCCAGGGGTCAGCCGTCGAGCAAATAATAATGATCGTCTAATGTCGCTATATAAAGTATTTTTATTTTAAAAAGGAAGTATGTGTGTGAGTTTGTGTTTGTTTGTCCGTTATACATTACTACACATTTCATCCGATCGCCATGCTATTTGGTGCCATGGGATACTATTGGTTTCTATGGTCATTTACTAAATTAAATCAGGCGTGTCTTTTTGCGCTTCACCAGATTGCTATTTGGCGCCTCATGCAATCGTGTAAACACTAAAGCGCCTTAGTTTTAGAGAGAACCCTACATTCAGTGATTAAACCGACCCAGGGGCAGTGCGAGGCGCACGAGAGGTATTACAACCGGGGGCTCCCAAAAGCGCCCATCTACGGCCATGAAACCTTGGCGGTACCGAATTATGTTTTACCTCACTATTACAAGAGACATCCAACTTTTCAATGATACCAAATGCAATAAGGTGATGGACATTAATTTTTAGGTAGAGAGCGTGTACGATTGGGAAAACATGTTGTTTTTTTTTAATTAATGTGGTAGAATAACGTTTTGAACACAAAGGAATTTTGTTCTCATTGAAGTAATTATTTTCTTAATACCAAATTGGAAAAAGTGTCCAAAAGTGCAAAAAAAACCCACAATTTGTCAGAGCATCAAGTTTTAGAAGATTTTTTTGTGTGCATATATCCCCTTAAATTTAATTATAAATGTCAAGTTGTCTTCTGTCTCTTTATTCTTTGCTTTATTTAAGGAGTGGGGGACTACAAAGTAGTCTATTGCCAACTATGTGACAGTGTAAACAGTCGTTTACAATTGTAAACTTTTTACCTAAGTGACTTAATTAAAATATTTTGAAATCTTTATTATTTCATGTGTCTTTGTATGGTAGTTTTCCTGGCTCAAGTTGTTGAAATGGAATTTCTCAGTGGCTGGAAGTGAACTAATGCGACATGTTCACTTAATCCACTTGATGATGATAAGAGAGGATGAGTCAGATAATCATGTTAGTCAGTACAATTTTTCAGTGTTTTTTTTTTTTTTTTTTTTTTTTTTTTTCGATTCCAGTGAAAAAGAGTTACAATTTAATAAATTTCAGACTTATTAAATGTCTAGAGCTGTATTTTATTATTACTGCATTACAGAATCGCAACAGCCTAAATGTATCATTTAGATTTTATTTTGAAACATTTCTAATATTATTAAAACATTATATTATGCAGAACCTGTTAAAGGCTAAACACAGTTAACAACAATTTGCACTAGAAATAAACAATAAATAGTACTAGTATATAAGAGTTTTACAGAGCATAATACTTATTCTGAAATGTGTTCTTTGTTCCATTTTATCCGCCAGACATTTACGAAGAACAGTTGTTTTAACACTGTATTAAAAAAGCCCACATTTTTCAACTAAGCATTCCAACACACGATTTTCGATTGAGTAAGAAGTAGGATAGGTTATTTTACATATACCAATAATGTGTTGCAACGTAATAACTTATACATGTGTTGTAGCTACAACATCAACAGAACCAACAGTTGTAATATGCTCGATGTAAAAGGTCTGTAAATAAACATTTCTTTCATCTGTAAATGTATCTACCCGATCATACGTGTTTATATTTTCATAGTTATCGTGAACTTCAATGTACGAGTGTCTAGTAGGGCCTATTTCTGTCACTGTTTGATTCAGTTGAAGAATCGACTATTTCATCGTAGGGGTTTTCGTGTGTTTCATGGTCTTCTACAACATCAATATAGGAGTGGCTGCTATCTGTAGGCGTTCTAGACTTGTCACTGCTTGTAGCTGATGTGTTAACTGGGTTACATTTCGCTTTACCTGAAGTAGATAAAAAGTGCGTGGATAGGATAGTTTTACCTGAAACTGAAACTTTAAACGTAAATAAACGATTTTATTTTGTATAACTATCAAATAGACATTTGTACTCAACACAATTTCCCTTATTTTACAATTTCCTCTGTATACACATATTCATTATAAATATCAACAACACGCAGAAACTTTGAACAATAAAATGTTCTATTACTAAAAATAAATTAATGCAATCAAGATAAATCAAAGCTTTGAGAGACGTCTTCAAGTTTGTCAAAAATGTCATTCGGGTGTAAGATTTCTTAAATCGATTTACGTTCAGTTGCCGATTCAAATAAATACCTTTTAATTTGACCAAAACAGCGACAATAATCACCCCGATTAAGACCATACCGCCTCCAATTGTTGAGCCTATCAGTGTGTATGTTGATTCGCCATTGTTTACTTCAAGCTTTACTGTCAAGTTCATCAAAAATGAATTTTACATTGTATGAGAATAAATATCGGAGTTCACTCAAAAATTAAAAGTAATCTAAGACAGCCATATACACAGACAGACAAAATTGCAAAATAAAAATTTTCCGACCGGAGATATGTAAAATTTCGAGATTTATAACAATATCAATTTAAATTTCTTTCACGATTACAATATGTCCTCTACATTCTGTATACAATACAATATTGAAGTGTAAAACCGCAAAGACTGTCAAAACCTCATTTGATTCTCTTTTGTTTTTTTTTGCACAATTACAATACTGCATTCATATTCTATATACGAGAAAGTCAAAATTGATCTTCTCAATATATATTGCGAATTTGATTCGTTGGATTATAGAGTTACAATTACTTGTATGCCGAAAACAATGCTATTAAAGAGCCAATCCTATGTAGAATGAACATTTGTTTTTAACGTCTTTAAAACACTAACTTAAGTTTGATTTCAGCTAATTCATGAATATATTTCCTCGTGGATTTTTATTTTGATTACAGTAAAAATATTGAAAGATTACCACATACCTTCCAATCCCACAGATTTAGTTATGTTGCTGCAGGGCAGGGCTAAAATAAATAATATTTTGTAACTTGCTGTAGGCATTACTATAAAAATACTTTGTTAATAAGTAATATATATATATATACATATATATATATATATATATATATATATATATATATATATATATATATATATATATATTACTTATTTAAGATTCTTAAATACATCTTGATTTTGAAGTATGAAATCTAAGACGTAATGTGAATAACTTACTACAAATGTTCTCGTAAAATGTGTTTGTAGTATGCGGATTCCGTAACTCTGTTTTGAGTACATAGCTAGAAGGTTCAACAAAACGCTTTAGTTTGACCTCAAATACATTGTGTGCTTTTCTGACGCAGATGCATTCTTCAGTAGAATTGCAAGTATCATTTTTTATAGATATCATACATAGCTAAAAAGAAGAGAAAACAGTACTACTGAACATTCAGTGTTTGAAAGCTAATAAAATCAATCTTGCTTTTGTCGTTAATATGTTGTCTTTCAAAAGCTTTAGAGTATGTTATAGATCCAATTACAACTTGAAATACAGTACGCATAGTGACAGGAAGCAACTTAAAATGTATAAGAATATTATATTAAACATGAATAATGAAAGCAACAAATAAAAATGCCGAAAGAAATAAAATTAAAAAATAACTAAAACAAAAATATATAATCAATCAGGAAATTTAAGGACATAAAATATTGAAACATTTTGCTGAAAATAATACCAAATTATAATAACTATAATAATCAGCATAAATCATAAAAAGAATGTAATTAATATATTAAAACTGGGTTGATCTAAGGAAGGCAACAAAAATAATAAAAAGCAGTATTGCTGCAGGAATATTTTTTGTACTTACAGTAATATATAATTGACTTTGGCACGTAATTCGATACATCCCTAGAAACTAATTCGTTTAGATTTTTATAGTGTAGATTTCTACGCCTATGAATTACACTTTAATACCATGCATTTGTTTAATATCTATTTAAATTAGTAAATTATTCATTAATAATAAATATTTTCCAAATTCTACATTAAATAAAAAATTGCATACATATAACGAATCATGGACCGAAAAGGTAAAGGAGAAAAACCAAAGAACACATTAGAAGCGTAGAAACCAACACGTGTAAAGAAAAACGAGAATTTTAAAATTTAAACATGTGTCTGTTGTTTTTGTCGATGTATTTGTATGACAGACATTGCTGCTCGTATACTAATAAAAGCCATTATTAAATTCATTCCCTTAAAAAGAATCATGTTGTTTTACGTACGTATTCAAAAGTATCTCCTGTACAATTTTTCTGAAGCATAGAAAATAAAATACCATTGACGTTGACGATATCTGTTAATGTTACATTTATTACTATCGATTTGTTATAATCGCATGTCGTTTGATCCACTGTAATTTCTGGGGGTCTTGGCTGACCTACAATGTAAGAAGTAAGCAATATGTATATGTATAAATGTATGTGGGTATTTGTGGTTGTGTGTAGATTTTTGAGGGAGTGGGTGTGCGTGTGAATTCGTGTATGTGTACGTGTATCCACATGTATTTTGATATATGTAGTGCCACTGGAACGGGTGCGGGTGTCGACATGGATGATGGATATGGCTATGACCATGCATATATACGGCTTACAACTACAAATATTCAAAAACACATACAGATACAGGTACAGGTTCAAGTACATGAAGGTACAGATACAGATGCTGATACGGATACAGATTCAGATGCAGTTGTAGGTACAAATACAGATGCAGGTGCGGATAGAGATACAGATACATATAGAAACACATAAACAAATCAAAATGTATATCAAATCTCTGTAAAACCTACCGTAAACGTGTAGACTGCAGCTTAATAGATCCTCAACCTTTTCAGGTACACCCAATGGTACTTTGTCTACCTTGCCGCGCACAGTCCAAATACTGCCTGAATCATTTCGTGTAACGACGTTCAGTGACATGTTAAAATGTAAAGCTACATCAGATTGTTGAACATTGCTTTTAATGTGTAGATTTTGAGTTTCTCCTGGTATTGGTATACAGCCTTCGTCTCTAGTGCATTCATAAAGATTTAGATTGTTTTTATAAATATAATATTTTACATATAAATTCCTGGTAACGTGAATCGAAAAGTTGTAGGGTTTGCCTTCTTCTGCGTAACCGCATGTTGATATCTCTATTTAAATTAAAAATTAGTTTTTAGAAAAAGCGTGCCACGTAAATGATAAATATGTTAAATAGGCCTACGTTTTAAATACACAACACAAATGTTTTTAGGATAGTTATAATGAATTATATCAGCAGAATATTCTACTCATACTTTGACCATGTGTTACAAACAAGAGAAAAAAAATTCTTTTAATCAGACTTGTCGTCAACTAGATTAGCTTTTTGATGTGTCGCGTTTGAAAGTTATCCTTTACCCCTCTACCAACACAAACAGCTTTGTACAATATTTCAGAAAATATTCTAAAACATCAGAGCTCTAAGCATATTGATGTCATTGGTATAAACCTCAAACTCTGATGAGGTGAATCTAGAAAATTATGCACTCATTTTATGTTTTTTTCATTCAATGCAAAATCGACTTGCCTATTAACTTTTAGAAGCTTTGGCACATGAAAAGGACACTACAAAAAGTTCGAAGCATAGAAAATCTCTTATTTTTTTGGCACCTCTATTTTAATGATAGTTTGTAAAATTTGATTGTTATTTTTTTAGTATCAGCAAGAAATTTTAAACATAAACGTATATTATAAAGGATAATACAAAAAGCACAACGAGTCTAGCTCAAGAAACTTTCAGAAACTTTTTACTGGGGGGGGGGGGGGGGCGAATTTCATGTCGTGCCCACCCCCTACCTTGAAGAGATTCAATACTTTTTTTTACATGAGCAATAGTTTTAAAAAAGTACATACTCTTCAAAACGATAACAATCGTTTAATACCTCCATACAATTGTGGAGTTTTTAGTTTTGGCCAACGGATTCGGTCGTATGGAATTCAAATGTAATATCTCTCTGTCTAAAACACACACACACACACACACATATATATATATATATATATATATATATATATATATATATATATATATATATATATATATATATATATATATATATATATATATAATCCAGAATAGTATATAAGTTATAGAAACAAGTCTAGAAAATGTGATTTACCTTTACACAATGCATTGCTCACTATTACCACTATAGCTAGTGTATGAAGATTTCCTGTCAGAAATGACATTTGCTTTGAATATGATAATCTGCATAAATATTTGAACATTAGCTTTAAATGTATTATTTATTTTGTTATAAATGTGTATGAATGCGCATGTGTATACGTATGTATATGTATATAGCATATATATGGCCTACATAATTACATATGCACATGTGTAAACTTACACAGCACTTGTAAGTGTATAAAGATAATAAAAGAGCAGCCTAATTGTTTACAAAAGTGTATTCAATTAATAATTTAAACGCAAAAATAAAAAATAAAAAAAATCTTTAGTATTTGATCTAAGTATCTTAATTATAAACATAAAGTAGTTAAAGGATACAATGTTTACCTTAATTCATTAATTTTTCAAACGTGTTTCTCACACAAAAGTACAACGAATCTTTCGTTTAAGTTTTTAAAAAAGTCGATTTGTTTTCTAACTTTTTATTCTTATCGTTAATTATGAAGTATAAAAGTTAAATTACTACCCTTTTATGACTCATTACAGATGCTAACTTTTAACGTATGAGATTTAAATTGTGTTAAAATTCTAAAATGTGTCTTCGTGTTTTGAGTTCATCGGTTCAAGTTGTTCAAATTGAAATGAAGTGTTTCGACGGTTGGAAGCTCACTGATGTTTCGTGTTTGCTTAGTCAACTTGATAATTACAAGAGCGGATTAATTAAATGACGTCAGTATCCCCTTCCAACTCGAAGTCAAAATTTTTGTCCAATTTTTTTTCCATATATGGTTTCGTGTTTTTACAAAGAAAATATTTGTGTCAATAGTCACGTGAGCAACCTCAGTGTCAAAGAGCGGTATGGAGAACAACTGCATCTAGTCTACCGATCTTCTAGCACATTTTAGATTTCTCTACTAAAGATTGATTAAAATAGGCGGGTCTTGCTCGTTTAAAAAAGATAGAAAATAGAAAACAAAATACAAAAAATAAATAATAAATGTACTGCGTAGAGCTTAAAGTTAAACTGCTTACGAATTAATGTTGGAGATTAATTTAGAAAATAAAATTATACAGGTTCCAGGCTGTTATACTCAGTGTTTCTTTCAGACTTGTTTAATAGTCGTGTTTACGCAAGCCACTGGTCGCCCTATAGTTATCGCGGTAACACATAGATAAAAGATGGTCTGTAGGTGAGGGAGACTCGTCATGTTGATACTGATCACCTGATCACATCGGCATTTGTGCACCCTGAGAATAATATATTTTTAGATAGGCATATGATATATACAGGACATATATATATATATATATATATATATATATATATATATATAGAGAGAGAGAGAGAGAGAGAGAGAGATAAAGATATATATTGCTGACTTGTTTGATACACCAACAATACTAATGCCGGGGCTCTTATGTCAGATCCGTATGACAAAAAGAGTTTAGGATATAGAGAATCAATTTTAAAAGTAAAAGCAGTATTTTTCGGTTTATTATTTATCTATATTTATTTAGTCTTAAAACCGTTTATGGAATTTAACTACCCTCACGTAAGAGGAACCTGTTCATCCGTATAAAAATTTTTAAAAGTAACACGTCTTATAACTAACGCTTGTTAATGTTATAGCTGAACACAATTTAAACATCAATTTTACCACATCAAGGCAAAAGTCAAAAATGCACATTCCAAGTGCACACATCTTGTTCAAGTCAGAGTACGGCTTTTTACTGAAGTGGCAAACTGGATCTTCTTCCTAAAGTAGTGTTGGGGGGGGGGGGGGGGGGTAATGTCCGATGGGGCTGATAAGCAGGAGATGGATGTAGAAATGTAATCAATGTATAAGCAAAATATTATGATGCCCATTGAGAACGTAATAAGTAAGAGCCAGATATTAAACGTTAACTGGACAATGAGTCAAGCAATATAAATGTTATTAGAGATCTGTTAGTTAATAATAATGTACACAATTATAAGTTTACTAAAGCATTTAGAATACTATTGGATGGCGTTGTCGGGTGGCAGAGTGCACTTCTGCTAACCTGAGCTGAAAGTCTGACTTTAATTAAGAGAAGTAAAGGCATTTGATGGTGATGACCACATTGTCCCATCAAAGGCGCGGTCTCAGAAACAGGACAAACTCTACCTTATCTGACCCGTGAGGCGCTAGGTTCGAAAGAGTGACCTTTAAAAATATTTTTAGTTAAAGCAGAGCTCAATTCAAAACTATTTTAGATTTTATTTAGATCTAGATCCGTGGTCAAAATCATAGGCTTTATGTTTTAGAATTGTGACGCTTGTTGGCAAATAATGTAGATTATCATTAAACTATTGCCTACTAGAATCAGGGGCGTAGTGAAGACCGCACTGGGTGACACCATTTAGGAGGGTGACACAAACGCAGAAAATTGCAAAATATACAGAAGAAAAATGCATTTTTGCCAGTTCCATTAATGATTAATTAAAGTTATTACAAGAGGGTGTGGGTGACACCATGACGTAAACGTACTAACTATAGAGAAAACAATGCTAAATCCAACTGTATTATTAACAGACTATTGATAAAAATCGATACTATTAAGTATGCAGTGACTAACACATATCCACGTACATGTACGCGTATGCGGCTTATATTTAAATTGTAGGCATACGTAGGCCATCACACACACATATTTGTTTATTTATTTTCATGTATATATATATAAGTCTATGTATATATTATATATAAGTATGTATATATATATATATAGGCCCTATATATATATATATATATATATATATATATATATATATATACATATATATATATAATATATACATAGACTTGGGGGGGGGGGGGGGTGACACCACATAGTGCCGCACCGGGTGAAACCACTGACTATACTAATTGGTAGTTATATAAATGCCATACTGCTGTATATTGTGCATTAAATGCTTTACGTTTTCAGTTTAAAAACTGTTGTTAATTTAACAAACAAATAAAACCGCAAGCTTGAATAGTTTTCACTTATTTTTTGAAAGTAGAAAAAATTTGGTAGAAAAATGCGAAACGATATTTTTATATAATTTATTTCTCCCCGGAAAGCCATTTTAAAACGGAAATTCCAGTTATGTTATTACTAAGTACGCCAATCTATTAATAGATTTCGGGAATGTTTCGTATGTTTTGGTGCTTTTCTGTGACAAAGGGAACTTGTTTTCACTACAGACTACAGTCACTACATTTACATCATTGATTAAAAATATTAACTTCTAGAGGGCTGCAATTTTTAAAATTGGACACTGCGCAGGCCTACTATTTAAGGCCGCGTAAGATTTAAAATTAAATCATAAATTTAGGGTAGGCTTACTAAAACTTACTTACAGTAGACTACACATAAAATACTACTTCATTACTTAGAAGTTAGGGCCCTACTTACTTTTATTACTTACTAAGTACTAAGTAATACTAACTTCTAGATCAAGAAGATCTAAGTATTATTTTTAGTCGTAAGCCGCCAGGTCATGTCTTTTTTACTTATGCCTTACTCAAATAGGGAAAGAAAAGGTGGCTGAGCATAGAACTGATCACACTAAAAAAGACTAACTAAGTGACAGTTATAGTCTACTATACCTAATTATGTATAATTCTATATAGATAGTTTGATAGTGTTTAGTGTGAGGTCACTGTTAATTGAGTGGTAACCTATTTTTTTTTAGGTAAGGTACTCTTACGCCATATATATATATATATATATATATATATATATATATATATATATATCAGGGTCCATAGCCAAATCCCAAAAGAAAATTCAAGGCTTTTTCAAGGTTTTCAAGGTGATTTTGGGGGGAATTTCAAGGTATAAACTACCACTAACGGGCATTACAATGAGGGTGATGTATGTTTTTTGCACACACAATTTTTGAAATAATTTTGGTGTTATTACAAAATTATCTAAGTCAGGAGATTGTCTGAGAGTCCAGCATAATCCCTTTTGCAATCAGTATCTTTGGTGTCAAATGACACTCCTCCAACTTCTATTTTCAGAAAAACCTCTTTCAACACTGGCTTAACCATGTGACAGAAGCAATAGATCTCTAACAATTTTCCAAATGTTCACATAAGAAATTTTGCTACCAAGCTGTTCTATGAAAAAAATGTCCAGCCTATCATGTTCTCAATTAGATTTAGATAGACAACCATTTAGAGTACATGAATCTATGAATGTTGAAAATTGAAACAGAACTTGGTCACACTCAGCTGATTTCAGTTTCCATTTGTTGACTAGGATGTGAAGAATTCCCTTCATTTTTTTGGTGAACTGGCTCTATTTTTAAACATTTGCATTAGGCTAAGTCTCTCACTAATGACTAAAGTAATGGAGATTTCAACAAAAAAATTTGATGAAAATCCTATCAAAGTTGTCTTACAATCAGATTTGAAATTGAGAATTTGAAGCTCACTTGCTTTTTTTACTTTTTCTAGAGACTTTATTAGAGAGTCAGCAACAAACCCAACTTCAATTGAATGACTTGTCAATGTCAAGTGCTAATCAGAATCAGGTCATTATACATAAAAGGAAGCATTGGTTCGTCTGTCTGATAGTCCTTTAAAAAGGACTCTGCACACATATTCCTTTAAAAAGGACTCTGCACACATATAGAAACAAAAAAAAAACCTAGCTATGCTTGTAGAAATTATCCTGCTTAATGTCATAAATGACCTCACGCTTTTTAAAAGATTATTACCTCTCCCCCCCCCCCCTCCGTCACACATCACAAAAAGCCAGGCCCCGCCCTCTAAAATGACGTCACACCTCAGCCTATAACCCCTCCTACACCCCACCCCCCCCCCCCTTGATTGCAGTTCAATTTTTCTTAAAATAGGATTTTTTTCCCAAAATCTTGTCTGAACTCTGTAAAAATAGAGTATTTTAATCAATTCCTTTTACAATTTATTAAAACAGTCTTCTAAAATGCTAAAATTCGTTTTCTAACATTGCTTTTTAATAATGCAAAAGTGTGATGTCACACGATCTGACCCCCCCCCCCCCCCATCCCCTCATCACACACGGTCACACGATTACGGATCCCCCCTCCCCCTACGAGTGTGACGTCATTTATGGACGACCCCAATGTCCTCACCTATGATATACATGATGACGTAAAGAAATATCGTGGAAGTTTTAAGTTAGTTCATATCGCGGAATAACAGAATTAAGTTGTTTTTTTAAAACAATTTCACAAGTAACTACGCTAGTAATACTCATGTCAGATATGTAGCCGCCCAACAAAGTGAAAAGCGGATTTTTTTTTTTTACAAGCGGATGGGAGGGGGCAGTGACAGCGGCAATTTTCTCAAACACGGTAATTCGAGGCTTCTTAAACATTTCAAGGACGTTTTACCACAGTAAAAATCAATTAGATCTAGACCCTGCTAGATGGTGTAACTAAATTATAGCAGACCTACATATTTTGTTCAATGACCTAAAACGATGCAGATATAGTTTTTGTTTTCGCTTTAATCTAGCAGTAAGCCCAATATTAAAGATAACCACGTTAAAATTAGATAAACAGCGTTTGTAGAAATGACTTGACCGTGAGACACTACTGTGCTCGCGCGTGGTCTCGTGTCGTAGGTCTTACGGTCAGCGCGACCTTGAAGTGAGAGGCGGTAAAAAGTGTCCGTAAAGTTGAGTGAAAACAGCACAGTCATAGTCCTTCAAATTATTTTTCTTTTCTTTTGATAAATACACATTTTTTTTTTACGTCGGCGCAAAATCTTTCCTTTTTTTAAGAAGACAATCGGCGATGCTAATGAGCTGGTAATGTTAGGATTTAGTTTTTTTTTTAATTACACAGCCTAGCGGTAGTCCATTGATGACGTCACGTAATTAATGCGAATTTTACCCCAACCTCTATCGTCATAAATAACCAGACAGCCACGTCAAGAATGACATCAAAAAGTTCTGTCTACAGCCTCACCCATCTGATACAGTCAATGTGTATTTGGTCCATAGCGCACGTGAGATTGACGATTACGTCATTTGCTATTGGTTTTTTTAACGAACGTGATAAATATGCCTATTGGTATTAGAAAATCTTGTTGGTAAATAGTTAAAAATCTAGATCAAGATCCACGACTATATTAATTATTAATATACTGCGAGGTCACTGTAAATTGAGATAGACCTAGAAGACCTTCTAAGGTCGCAGTGACCGAAACATCTGCTATCGTGGGGTACACAAAGAACAGTGATTGATCTAGGTTCGTAAAAACGTGTCTTCTCGCACATCTAAAATAACAGAACACAATAATTCGATAAATTATGTCTCGCTATTTACCCGAAATTCCGCAGCTACGTTTCGCCCTTTTGTGTTTAACCCACACCGAGAAAATTTTAATTTAAATAAATAGAAACCTACGCTCGCACAGTTCAGGCTATTCTTTTTTTATTTAAACCTAAGGTTTATTTTCTTGAAGAAAAAATATTAGTTCTAGATGTAGGTTTAATTATAATTAATTTCCATGCGCGACCAGAATTTTAGTGATTTAGGTCACATTCCAATTTTTTTCTTTACGGACATCACCGATCAGGAGACAACAGACCACTCGCGGGGTCAATAAAGTTCACAATATAAATAGAGCCAACGACTGCCGAGATATTGTCGGGAAGGGATTTGGGGGCGGGGGGGGGGGGGGGGCGTCGATTGTTATGATTTGAAACCATAGAACCGGATAACACGGAAATTTAACACAAGAAAAAAAAAGGTCGATACTAAATCGATTTTGATGTTTACTGTGGGCTTTTGCGTAACATTTGCGGCCTAATTCCGCAACAGGGGTGTCAAAATCGAAAAATTACGGACAAAACCGTACAAGTAGGCCCTAACAGAAAACACTGAATCTAGATCTAGAATCTAGTAAACGGAGATACCCGAAAAACGATGCTAAATTTAGCCCTCGGCTATCTACGTCACGATCTAGAATCTAGGTTAGGCAGAGCCTATGCAAAACTGGTCAGATTATTATTATATATATATATATATATATATATATATATAATTGGGACTATATAGCCTACTTTCACAAGTGTTCACCTCCACCCTGTTAAAAATAAAATGTCATTTTCAGATCATTGATAGTGAGAAGTACTTAAAATTTAGACGTTTTCAAGCTTTATCCACACTAATCAATCAACAGCTGTAATTAAATGTGTGACGAAAGTAAAAACCAGAAACCTGCAACAGAAGGTAATTACTTTTAATGAACTTTTCATTTAACAATTCTCACTGTTTATTTATGAGATAGCGTTGCCTATACAGTAGAGAACTAGTCTACTAAACCAAATGTCTCAAGTTTGAATCTTGGTTCAAGTCAGTAGAACTTCCCTGAGTCCACTCAGCTCTGGTAGGTACCTAACTCATGTTAGGGAAAGTAAAAGCAGCTGAGCAAAGTGCTGACCACACCTTTCCTTCTTATGCCAAGGTTAAGAAACAAATTAGCTCTACTTCATCTGCACAATGGATCACTCGGTCTAAAGAGGATTCTTTACTTTTTTTTAACTTTTTACTTTGATTATAATATTGCAACATTTTCAACTTTAATATAGGGCTTGTACAGAATAGCTATTTTCACAACCACATTTTTACAAAATGCTAAGATTTTCTAATATCAATACTTTTTAAAGAAATTATGATTGTAAAGAGCTATGTAAAAAAACAGCCAAGATCAAATAGCCTTACATTTTGAACAATAAGAAAGAATTAAAACTATTTTTCTAATGCTTTTTCTTAAACAGGATTGCAGATATTAACTTACAGTTACAAACATAAAAACAAAAAAAAAAATGCAATTTGTTGAACAGTATGTCTCCTAAAGTTTTATCATAAGCTAAAGAGACTGACACATCTATCGGTTAATTACCTCTAACATTTAATTATATATATACACACACACACATATATATATATATATATATATATATATATATATATATATATATATATATATATATATATATATATATATATATATATATAACATATTGACCCTATTTAGTCCTGTATATTCATAAGTATTATTATGTTGGTTATGTCAAAGCCAAAACCTCAAATATAAATGCTGCAGAGATCACATTTTATAGACCACATTTTCTGTACTGCTACCTAAAGTTGTTTGATCTGTACATGTACAGGACCTGTGTGTGTTAGGGTTAAGAAAAGATTACAACTTTCCATTATTTTTTAGAATATGAGGCTGAAACAGATCGTGATGTTTTATGTCATATTGTCTACCCAACTGGGGAAGAGGTAACTAAGCCAGTTGATGCTTGCGATACAGCTCTAAAGGTAATTTGGTACAATTTTTGTTTCATTTTACACTTAAAATAGGGGTCGGAGTGGTCGAGTAGGTAAAGCTCATGGTTGCTGAACCAAAAATTCTCGAGTTCGAACCCTTGGGCAGGGGACAGCCACTCTTCTAGGAGAGACAACTTCAAAATCAAACAACTGCTGCCTTGCAGTTTGTTCTTGGTTGGACAAAGGCTATGGAAGCAAATCCAAAAAGATAAAGCAGGCTGAAATTGTAGTCAATGGCATCAATGGCACATAACCAGTTGACACATATCCTTAATATTAATTGTGTTGAAGGGGTATCCCTTCCGAAACTAAAATTAAGAAGAAGAAGGAATTTAAAATAATTTTTTTTTGCCATTAGCATGTTTGGTTTCTGTATTCAGTAATCTGTGCTTATAATATCCATCAATGAAAAAAAAATAGTAGTAGCTCAACACCAACAGTTTTTTAATATTGAAGTTATAAGTTTGCTTCAAGATTTTAAATATTTCAATATGATAGTAAAAACCTTAGTGTTTGTCTATAATCTGTTACGAGCCATAAGCTGAAACTAACAATAGTTAAAGCACTTATTTAAAGTACATGCAAATTCACTGGAGTTTGCTCCAGGTAATAATAGCGAAAATAATAAAACTTTATTTTATTACAGTAATATTAGCAGGTACTATTAGTAGGTGGTTGATCAAAATATCTAACCCCAACTAGACATATTAGGAAGTTTCAGACTGCATTATCAAATTAAGGGCTAAAAAGTGATACAGTTTTCTCTCACTTCTTTATGGTTTGTATGTCACAGACTCTTTTTTTTCAAAAAAGAACTTCAGTAACTTGCTGAAGATTCAAGTTATTTGCTGTTCAGAAATTTGACATTTATTTTTCATGTCAGTACACAACAATGTTCATTTGCACAAAGAGAATAGTAACATATTCGCCTTTAGCAGATGTAGTAGATTTTGTCTTCAAATGAGTAGATACTACCCTATGTGATGAATCAAGGCCTAAAGAATAGCAGTATAGCTCTTCTTGACTTCCTTATTATCGTTACTACTTCACAGCCAAATTGTCATCATTATTCTACCTGATAATGTATAACTACTAAAACAAGCATAGCATCCTTACTTCAATTACATTCACTTCTCACATGCAGGACTGTATGGGAAAACTGTATACAGCTCTTCTATAGAGTTGCAATCATTAAATTTAATTAAACATTATTTAGAATTATTTAGTTGTGAAACATGTTAAATAAACAGTAGGTAGAATAAAAGGCAAAGCTATTGTATATTTTGTCATCAGGCAGAAACAATGATAAATTAATTTTTTTTAAACAGCTCAAGTAGAAAGAGTTCTCACAGTTTGAAATAAAATAATTATATAAAGGATTTACTTGTTGCTTGTACATGAGTGTACTTGTGTGTACTTTATATTAAACTGAGCTAATCTGTTAGTTGTGCTTTATGTTTTAAACAGAGTTTATGTTTGGTGATAAAATTAATGGGTTTGTAAATTTCAAATTTGCTACACAGCTGAAAAAATTCTACCTGAATGGTCAACCTTCTGATTATGATGTTGTGCTAGAATTAAAGGATGATACATATGTCATGAAAGCAGATAGTGAGCAACTGGGAGATAATTTACACAAAATTGTAAAGATACACATTGTTCAAAAAGGGTTTGTATTACTAAAAATTTTAATTTTTATAAAATATTTGTAAGATTGTTCCAATTATATTTTGCTATTAAATGATAAGCTCTTTGTTTTACATCCACAATTATTTAAAATAATTAACCATAATTTTGTATAAACTGTATCACTAGTTCGAGTGTAATAATCAATATTTTGGTAGCTTGTTAAAAATGAACACTCATTTTTGCTTATGAAGTTTAAAATATAATAAATTAGGCTAATTATTTAATTTTTAAAAATGTTATATATTTGTTAAATATTTTTCCTTATTTATTTATTTAGCCAAATAATCCCAGAAAAGAACCTTGGTGTTTGTTACAAGAGAAATTGAAAGATATAATACAGTTGAGCATGACCGGTACTTTTTACAAATAGTTCGTCCATTGTATGACATGCCACACTTTAGGATAAGATAATATCAGGTATTTGCAGAAGTTAGGCCAATAAGTTGAAACCATATGCAAGTCAAGCTGTATTTATTAAGAGCTTTATTAGTTGGTTCTCATAATTTTGTTGTGATTTATATGACAGCTAATATGTAATATTTGACAATTTTTTTTTAATATTTCTTTCCTATTATTATTACATTAATTATTGTTTATTAATTGTTTTTGTGCATTGTTGTTTCATTATAGCTACAAAAGCATCTTTTAGGTAACTCAAAATTTGTTCACATACTCATTTACAATTACCTTAACTAAGATTACAGTAAAATTAATTCATTCAATATGCTATTATGATTACTCTAGGCTGATTGTTTTTCACAAGGTTGTTAATATGTAAAGTACCCTATTGAACCTTACTGTCCATAGCACAGGTGCAGTAGAGCACATCTGTTTCATTGATCTTTGGTCAGCACTATGCCCAGCTAGCATTACTTTCCCTAACATAAGTCAGGTACCTATCAGAGCTGGGTGGACTCAGTGACCTGGTACAGTCAATCCTGGGTTCAAACTCAAGACTGTCAATTTAGCAGTCAAAGGCTCTACCATTGGACAACACCACCTCAATGTTCTTAGTATGCTAACAAATTGTCAATAAATTCAAATATATAATAATCATAGTTATAATTTTGAAAATAGGAAAAGATATTTCTATTAAGAGATTATGGAATCTAGTCAACAAATAAATGATAAGATTGTCTTATTTTCCATAGTTTCTTTCTTTATTCTGCAAAAGAAACAAGTCTTCAAGTAAAAACCTGAAAGCTAAATAAAGTTTGTTAGAGGGTAGATTAAGTGCATCATTTAGATTGAAACTTGATCTGTTAAAGAATTAGATTGTTCACTGAAGTATTGTTTAGTTTAAGCAATAATTATTTCTGTAAGAGTGTCTTTCCAAGGAAAAAAAATTGCTGTTCCTGTATCTAGGCTAAAAGTAAACAGTAAAGTTCCCCCTCCAAACCTGACAGTCTATGTGGCAAGTGAAGTAGAGTTCACCTGTTTCTTGACCTCGGTGTATGAATAGATAGTAGTCAGCACTATGTCCAGCAATCTTTACTTACCCTAATGTGAGTTAAGTACCCAAAAGAACTGGGTAGACTCAGGGACAGTCTACTAACTTGAACCCAGATTCAAAATAGAGACTTACAGATTAGCAGTTTAGCTCTCTACTAGGCTACATGTCTCCAATTCCTAAAATAATTTATTAATATTAAGGAAAAGAATACTTGTTTTATGAACATTCATGCAGGTTTTTATTTAGCCTGCTCAGTATGTTTGTGTGTGTGTGTCTGCAACATCAGCAAATCTTGAATTAACCCATTGTCCCATTGAGGTGAAATTTGACACAGTGGTAGGTCTTCTATGACAATGCAAGAATATCTAATTATAATTCAATTTAAAATGTAAAAATTAATATAGAAAATTCTGCAAGTATTGGAAAAATGAATGACTAAAGAGTGGAAAATAAAGCTCACATAAAAGATTTTATAACATAAAAACTAATTGTGTTAAGGAAACATATTTTATGGGCAGTTCATTGACAGGTGACTGTTCTTTAACATAATAATATAATATAAGAACAATGTCTAATTTGTATCATTGAGCGCCCAGACTTTCATTTTTGGTCATAACAGCTCATTGCTTTAGAAAGTATACACCAAATTAAATCTATTTTTTTTACTTTTTAGTGCATTTTTTCATTTGTGATTTTTTTTTTTTGTGAATATAGTAAAAGTCTTTTTATTTTTATTTTTTTTATTTTTCTAAAGATGAGAACTAAAATCAATATTTAAATCAAAGCCATTTGATTTAAATATTGTTAATGTTATTAAACAGTGAACTTAATTATATATAAGTTCTATAATACTTGCCCATTTAGAAATTATTCATGTGAAAAATTAAATAAGCAATTTAGAATAGTCCTGGTATGTTTGTGTGATAGTAGTGGCTTATGTATGCATTAACAATTTTTATGTCAGCTGTTAGAATTTTTCAAATCCTAATTTATTTTTTGCTCTTTGTTTAAGAAATAAATATTTGATGCAAAATGCCAATCCGACATGAAGTTTTATTAGTTGCTGGCTATTTAATATTTTGATTTTTATATGATTGGACATAATCCATTTTTTCATTATCTTATCACATCCAAGCTTGTTATATGGAGCAAATATATAATCTCCATTTAATTTCTTTTTGTATAAATGTTAGATAATTTAGTCTTCTTCACCTTAGTATGTAATAAATACATTTTAATGAAAAATCTCACTTTATAGTTATCTATTACTTTCCAAGTTCATCATCAATATCACAGGAAGCAAAATAATATATAGATCTATCTATATATATATATATATTAAACTATATTTCAACTAATCTTGTCTAACTTGTGTCACCTAAGTCAGTACAGTGTTAAAGAATTCAACTATTTCTGTAAAACAGAACTGTAGTATCTGTTCTTTGTCTAGACACTTTATGTTTTCCTAGCTTGAGTTAGGTACTCATCAGGGTTTGCTGAACTCAAGTTTATCCTACCAACTAAATATAATGGCCTCAGCTTAATATTGATGTAGAGCTTCAATTTAATATTCTCTAAAAATATATTTTACAAGAAAGACTTAACACTTAAAAGAAACGATGTCTTTAAAACAAAAACACAATCTATAGGTTGTTTTGTTGTAACAAATGGTGGGCTGTCTTCCTATACATGTCTGCTAATGTGTTGTGTTTCTGTAATAAGTTTCATTGTCGTTTCAACAATATATACTTTAGTTTCATTTAATTTTATGAATTCTGCAAAGCTATTTGTCTACAGATAATAAGTGGTGTTATGTGTACTTTTGTCATTGTAGTTGATTTTTTTTATACGCTGGGTATATTCATGCAGAAGATGAGGTAGGCAACATTGGTTAAATGCTACATAAAAATAACTATGCTTTCTAGATCTACCATACAATTAAATGGAAAGTAAAATGAGCCCCTCAATTGAAACTAAATATCAATAAACAAAATTAAGAAAGATTGAAGACTTTTATTGTAAAATAACCATGGCAAGATGACAGTTATTTGAACCAAATGTACCAGCCCAGCCAATTCTAGTTGAAAATTCAAGCTGTTACGGCCTACTTGATAAAGAAAAAATTCTTAAATGACACTGAAAGATGTGTATGACTTTACAAAGGAACATTTATCTTGATAATTGAGATTAGAATCAAGCTTATGTATTTTAAAATTATTTAAGACCTTGAAATAAGTCTAAAATTAAAAATTGTTTTTTAAAATGATGCAACACTAATAAAGGAAATAAATTTTTAAAAGATTTATAATTTCTTCTAACACTGAAATTCAATAAATATTGAATTGCCCACACACTGTTATGTATATATATATATATATATATATATATATATATATATATATATATATATATATATATATATATATAATTATATATAATTATATATAATTATATATATGTATATATATATATATATATATATATATATATATATATATATATATATATATATATATAATTATATATAATTATATATATGTATATATATATATATATATATATATATATATATATATATATAAATATATATATATGTATATGTATATATAATTTATATATATATATATATATATATATATATATATATATATATATATATATATATATATATATATATATATATATATATATATATATATATATATATATATATATATATATATATATATATATATATATATATATATATATATATATATATATATATATATATATATATATATATATATTTCTATATTTCCCCATTATATTTTGTACCTATTTATAGTGATGACCAACTTTTCACAGGATTCACAAATATTTATTTGTGAAAATATTGGATATTCCCAAACTTTATCACCTTTCAAAGAAAATTCTTTTTATTGGAAAATATAACAGCCACAACAAAGTTTGACACACAACAATGAAAAAATATATGTTGTGTTAAAAAATTTTGTAAATAAAAAAAATGTGACCATGTACAGAGGAAAACAAAAGCCAGGTATAATATGTATTAAATTAATAAAAATAAAAATTTTATCCACTAAAGACACAATTAATAAAAACAACCGTAACTATATTTACAACTAATTAACGTAAATATGTATATATATATATATATATATATATATATATATATATATATATATATATATATATATATATATATATATATACTGCCAATATTTTTGTCTGTCTGAGGGAAAGTGTGGTAGGGCATTAGACTTTTAGCCCAAAGTTTATATAAATATATATATATATATAGGCCTATATACAAATAAATAAATAAATTTATATATATATATATATATATATATATATATAGGCCTATATATATATATATATATAGGCCTATATATATATATATATATATATATATATATATATATATATATATATATATATATATATATATATATATATATATATATATATATATATATATATATATATATAAATAAATATATACATGTATATATATATATAAAATAATTGTCTGTCAACAGCTTTTGAGATTGCCGTGGTTGATCAGACTGCTACCTTTGTTATTGTGAATTCTAATAACGAAGAAATACGTTGCAATCACATGAGCTTAAGTACTCAACCACCACAGGTTTTGAATTTAAATTATCTTTGCTCTTATTGGTTTTAAAAGACTAAAGTTCATAGTATTTAGGTTTGAATAATAAAACATTGTGTGTGTTTATTAATGTCAAATAACAAGAAAGATGTAGTACAGTCTAGAGAACTAAAATCTCTTTTGTGGAAAAATCTAAGGAGATTTGCATTGTGCAGATCAATAATTTTAAGACCTTTGCTTTATTTTCATCTTATGGACTATTTTTAAAAAATATCCAGTATTTTGCAAAAGAAAGAAGCAAGTTATTTGTAAAAAAATTATAAAGCTCTGAAACAAATCTTCAATGGTTATGTCTTTTAATTATTCATGCCAAATTGATTTCATTTCTAAAAATAAGAATGAGTTTAAAAAAAGGCACAGGACACATAGCAGAACTTGACCAAAAGACATTAAGGGTATAGATCAATTTATAATTATTTTTTAAATTTAATTTAAGATTTTAAAAAAATATTTCTTACATAAACCAAATAAGATTCTGTATGTTTAATATTGTTGATCATGTTCTATTACTACAGTCATAAAATTATAATCTCAAATTTTCTCATGCAGCTTGTTGTTACCAAATCATTGTAAAATGCTGATAAAAAAATAAATATTTTTTTTTTTCACTATAAAATGAAATTTTAAACACATTCAACATTTGGACAGTTAGTTATGTGTTAACTAAACTAAACAATTAGAAGTCATGACTTGAAAACTAAAATTACAATTTGTTTTTGCTGAGCAGCTGAAAAATGACTATCTTGATGCATCACTAAGCCCTGCTCTTTACCAAGTTGTATTAACATTTGCCGATGGTTCACATCACATCATGGCTGACCATGAACAGCTAGGACGATGGGTTTCAGATATTCAAAAGATATATCTTTTACCCATAGGGTTTGTATTAAATTATAAATATTAAAACTAGTATAATGATAAAGCCTTATGATCAGAACACAGTGATCACTAAAAATTTAATTTCATATTTACTGTTTACAAGTATTATTGTGCTTTAAAAAATAAGAAGAGTACCTGACTCATGATAGGGAAAGGTAAAGTGGCCAATCATTGTGACATAAACAGGTAAAATCTACTTCTTCTGGCCCTTGGACCACCAAGTTTGAAATGGCGCTGTTTTTTAAAAATTATATAAGTGAAGACATACATTTTTTCAAAGCTAATTTTACTTTAAGGTTTTTTAAAATTATAATTTCTTAAGAAGCCTCATCTAATATAACAGGTTATGTATCATAGAAATAATATAGGCCTACGAGTAACAATTTTTGAGTTAAAAATTCAGGGAGGCGAGAAAAACAGCAATAAAAAATATATTTATAGTATCTAAATTTGTTAGTTATAATCTAATGACAATTTTAACATTCTAGTATATATCTAATACTATGCAATCGTTGATATATTATTTTTAGCACTCTACCCCCTCAAGTTGATCTAAATATTACCCATAAAGGGTAGGCTTTTGTTATTTTTTAAATATTAAACAAAATTAAATTATGTATTTTTTTAGAAATTGATTAGCTACATGCACAATAAACGAACAGCAATTCCATTTCATTAATACATAAGCCTTATTAGCAACAAAAAAAACATATGTTTAGTTCATTTCTTTATCATATGACAGTTATCACAAATCCCACAAAATAAATTGGTATTAATCAAATTAAAATACTTTTATTTGTTTCAAGTTAAGTGAACATACCTTCTAAAGTAATCTAAAGAAGATGAATTCCTTCACCTCAAAGTCCAAGTACAAATCTGTGATAATTTTTTGTGTTTATTGGCAAAATATTATTTAGTTGGTAGACTTTATAATGTATATCTTTTTCAATTAATCTTGAAAATTAAAATAATAAACATCAATTAATTAAGGCAGATATTTCCTAAATCATTAATTTGATTTAAAAGTATTTTTTTGTTTTTATTTTATTTTTAAGCTTAATATTTTTAGTTTAAACATTTTACATTCTGGTTAAACATCTATGTATAACAATCTATTTGTTGTACTTAAAAGATTATACAAGCCTTTCAAAATATATTGCTTTTGAATTTTAAATGTTAAATATTTTAAATTTAGAACATTAGTTACTACTGAGATAGATGTTTTTTTTTTCCACTGAAACTCACTTTTAAGTGCAGCATAGGTTGTTTATAAGATCTTTCTGTTTTTTATGTCCTTCTAATTTTTCCATTTCTCTTCAAATTAATTATAATAATTTTCATGTCTTTTTCAATTTTTCAATTATACAAGGGATACAAATCTTAAAATATTTAATTACAATGTATGGCTACATCCCTTGACCAAATATTTACTGTAACATCTCAACTTAATTTTTAATCTATTACATTATGATCTGAAATATTAATCCATCTGTTTAACATTTGTTCAATTGTTGTATTCCTATTAGACATTAGCAGCAGTGTTCAGAAAAGTGGTTGAAGGTGTGTTAGAATGGTAGAACATTCGGCTCATGGCCCAAATGTCTTGAGTTTGGAGCTTGGTACAGACTCACGACTGCAGGATGTCCCTGAGTCCACCCAGCTCTGATGGGTACCTGAACACATTGGGGAAAGTATAAAGGCAGCTGGGCATAGTGCTGACGACACCATCACTTCAAATACCTAAGTCAATAAACATGAACTCTACTTCACCTGCCCAATGGATCACTGTCGTTACCATAGAGGGGTGGGATTTTTGTTACGGTGTGCTGGGAAGGGGTGGGATAAAAAATGTGTCGTTTTCAATGTGAAAAAGTTTTATACATTAAAATTGTAGATGTTCTTTTGTGTATGTTTGAATTTTTTTTCCATTGTAATAAAAATTGATTGCTCACTTCGGATATCTTAATTATTTAATTTAAAACATTTCACATCGTAGCTAGAAGACTCATAGTCACTCTAATGAACACCCGTGTATTTAACTCCAGCCATGAAAATGAAATAAAAAATAAGTTTCTATTTACTGAAAATATTTCACCTTGGTACGATTTGTATATCCTTACCCTATATATATATATATATATATATATATATATATATATATATATATATATATATATATATATATATATATATATATATATATATATATATATATATATATATATATATATATATATATATATATATATATATATATATATATAAGTATGTATATATGTAATACAGTGTGTTTGCAATTGAATATTTATTAGATTTCAGTGTTAAAAGAAATTATAAATCTTTTTAAAATTTATCTTCTTTATTAGAGTTGCATCTTTTTAAAAACAAATTTAAAGTTTAGAATTATTTTAATTTCCTTAAATAATTATAAAATACATAAACTTGATTCCAATATCAATTATCAAGATAAATGTTCCTTTTTAAGGTGATACACATCTCTCAGTGTCATTAAAGAAATTTTTTCCCATCAAGTAGGCCAAAACAGCATGAATTTTTAACTAGAATTTGATTATACAGAGCTGACACATGTGTTTCAACTAACTATCATCTTGCCGAAGTTATTTTACAAAAAATAACTTTCATTCTTTTTTAATTTTGTTTATTGATAGTTAGTTTCAATTAAAGGGGCTTATTTAACTTTCCATTTAATTGTATGGTAGATCTAAAAAGCATAGATATTTTTATGTAGTATTTAAAAATTAGTTCCTACACCATCTTCTGCATAAATATACTGTGTACAAAAAATTCAACTGCAGTGACTAGAGTTCACAAAACACCACTTATTATCTCTGGACAAACAGCTTTGCAGAATTCATAAAATTAAATGAAACTATGGTATATATTGTTTATATTGTTGAAATGACGATGAAACTTAGTACAGAAACACAACATAGGTGTATTAGCAGACATGTATAGGAAGACAGCCCAACATTTGTTACAACAAAACATCCTATAGATTGTGTTTTTGTTTTAAAGACATGGTTTTTTTTTAAGTTTTAAGTCTTTCTTGTAAAATATATTTTAGAGAATATTAAATAGAAGCTATACATCAATATGAAACTGATACCATTATATTTAGTTGGTAGGATAAACCTGAGTCCACCAAACTCTGATGAGTACCTAACTCAAGCTAGGAAAACATAAAGTATCTAGAGATAGAACTGACACCGCAATTATGTTTTTGCTTCATGTGATATGATGATGACATTGGAAAGTAATAAATAACTATTAAGTAAGATTTTTCTTTAAAAATTATTTATTACTAAGGTGAAGAATACTGAATTATCTAACATTTATACAAAAAGAAATTAAATGGTGGTTATATATTTGCTCCACATAACAAGCTTGGATGTGATAAAATAAAGAAAAAAAGATTCATCTCCAATCATATCAAAATCAAAAAATTAAATAGCCAACAGCTTATAAAACTTTATGTCTGGATTGGCATGTTGCATTAAATTTTTATTTCTTAAACACAGAGCAAAAAATAGATTAGGATTTGAAAAATTCCAACAGCTGACATTTAATTGATGATTATATATTTGCTCCATATGAAAAGCTTGGGTGTGATAAAATAATGAAAAATCTTTTATCTCCAATGTGTGTTTGTGTGTGTGAATGTTTGTGTGAATATGTATGTGTGAATGTGTGTGTGTGTGAATGTGTGTCTGAGAGTATGTGTGAGAGTGTATGTGTGTTTGTAAGTGTGTATGTGAGTGTGTTAATGTGTGTGTGTGAGTGTGTTTGTGCTTGTGTGTGTGAGTGTGTGTAAGTGTGTGTTAGTGTTTGTGTGATTGTGTGTGTGTTTGTGATTGTGAGTGTGTGTGTGTGAGTGTGTTTAAGTGTGTATGTGAGTGTGTGTTAGTGTGTGTTTAAGTGTGTGTATTTGTTTGTGTGTGTGCGTGTGTGTGTGAATTTAGTCAATAAGTCATTTTATATGACTAATCAGGTGGCAGTTGAAGTCAATGCGGTCCTTGCACACGGAGCCGCAGACAACACAGCGGAACGGTTCATTGTGCGCGTGGAAGCCGTTGTGTAGGATGAAGAGTGACGTGTCCTTGAATATCATGTGGCAGTGAAAACACTTGTGCACGCGACCTTCAGTCAGCAGGAAGGTCACGAGTTCGTTATCGTGAAGACCGCCAGGTTCGATGTCCTTGATTCTGTTTGGGCTGACAGGCAGGCTGTTGGTCGACTGGGTGGATTCCTGTTCGCTCCCTGCGGAGCTGAACCTGCGCATGGGGTGGCGCTGTTTCCTGGAGGAAGACGTTGGGATCATGCGCGTGTTTAGGTTTCGGCACTCGATGAGTCGTTTGGGCGGTCTCAGATCCGAGTTGTCGGTGTTTCCCGCGCCGTTCTTGTTGCCGGCTGGCATCGCGTCGTCTTCTTTTCCGGCGTTGTGGTCGAAGCTCTGCTCGTGCCGGCTCACGCTGTCCCGGCTGCTGTGACCTTGGTCCATGTTGCAGTCCTTGTTTTGGCTGCTGGAGCTATTGCCCCCTGGCGGCTTCCTCTCCTTCAAGCTCTCCCGTCTCTCTTTCTCGAAACTTCCGCTTCGTTTCCGAGATCTGAACCCTCGATCGCTTCTATACCTCTCCCTGTATCTTTCCCTGTGCCTCTCCCTGTCTCTTTCTCGTTCGCTTTCTCTCTCCCTCTCTCGGTCCCTCTCTCGGTCCCTCTCTCTGTCCCTCTCTCGGTCCCTCTCTCGGTCCCTCTCTCGGTCCCTCTCTCGGTCCCTCTCTCGGTCCCTCTCTCGGTCCCTCTCTCGGTCCCTCTCTCGGTCCATCGCTCGGTCTCTCTCTCGGTCCCTCTCTCGGCCCCTCTCTCGGTCCATCGCTCGGTCTCTCTCTCGGTCCTCTTTATGGCTGAACCGTCTGGAACTCATCGAGTACCCTTGGCGGTCGTTGCTGTATCTTTCATTAATATCAATGTCGTTGTCGGCCATCTCGTGATCGTGGGGCGGCAGGGCCTCATCCTCCTTCTTCTCCACGTGGATCTCGTCTGGGCTTCGGACGCAGTCGTTGCTCGATATGCTACGCCCAAAGGGCGGGCTCGCTTTGTCTTCCTTCAGGTTGGCCAGCGTCTCCGTGTCAGACCTCTCCTCTGGCGTGTACGTCCGGCTGTTGGCGCGCGGCTCCGCGTTCGTCCGCTTGGCTGCCGAGGTGGTGCTGACCACGCCCGTGCCGGCTTTAATGCTGTTGACGTGCTGCTGTTTAAGGTGTTGCTGCTTCTCCTGGTTGAGTTGGTGATGCTGTTGCAATTGCTGTTGTTGCTGCGGGGAGTAGGTGGACGACAGGGCGTCGTGCTTCAGCTGCAAAGGGGTGGTATATGTAGAACTTTATTTCGTAAAATACGGTTTGTATTTAGTAATAGTGTAATTAAATAACTCGAAAGGAAGTGACATTTTTGTGGGTGGGGGTACCTGAACACTTCGACTATTGGGGTAGGGAATATGAAAACAATTTTTGAAGATAGGAGGCAGGGTAAATGTGAACAAACTACTACATTCTATAGAAAGATGGGAATGACTCTAGAATTAGAATCTAACAGGTGTAGTGTGAAACACCTTGAACTAGACAGGTGTACTGTGAAACAACTTAGGTTGTAGTGATAGTGGTTGGTTGTGTGAGTTAGGTTGTAGTGGTAGTGATTGGTTGTGTGGGTTATGTTAAGATTGTGGATTACAAGAATCCTGTCTCTGGTGGTTTTAAAAAAAAAAACCGTGTCAAATTTTACCAACAACGACTGAAATATATTTTTAACGTCACCAAAAGAGAACATAAAAAAAACCGAGTAATTTAAAATTTTGCGTCGTGTTTTTTTCTCAACCATTTTTATAAAATTCTTAACTGAAACTGCTAGTGTTCCAAAATTAAATTCTAAAATATAATCTCAAAGAAAATGGATGTAACGTAGCTTTAAAAATTACCATCCCTCCCCCACCCCCCCTCCCCCACTTCCCGCCCAGTGTCTATAGAAGTGTGCAAGATGCCACACGTAATTACTACAACAGCTCCGGCGCTCACTGTAAAGTAGAATTAGAGAAGCGGGCCCTGGGAGGGTGGGGGTGGGGATGAGGCAATTTTTTCAAGCTTGGTAGATCACGTAGTATGACGGCGGATGTCGGCGGTAAGATTTCCTGCGGTGATGGCATCGCGGTAGATGGTAGCAAGTATTGTAATCGCGTGATGGGGAAACGTTAGTGTCTTGGTGGGAGACGTCATAGGAATGGTGACATCATCTGGGATGTCATGGGGAATGGTGACATCATCTGTGACGTCATGTGGAATGGTGACATCATCTGGGATGTCATAGGAAATTGTGGCATCATCTGGGATGTCATTGGAAATGGTGACTAAATCGGGTTGGTCGGTAAAAGATGACAAATGATGGGGTGGTCTTGTTGTGATAAATGGCGACATAGGAACCAGTTACAAATACTGGAGTGGTTACAGCGAGGTAAATGACAACGTCCTTCGAATGAAATCTAATGTTGGATTCTCGTAGTGTGGGTGGGGGAGCTATGCTTGATGGTGCGTTTCGCCCCTACCGTAAGTGATACATGAACAAAACTCTGCAGAAAAAAACTTTTAATATTAGACACATACATTTTGCGGTAATGTCATTGCTTTTTTTTATAGAGTATCAATAAAAAGAATATTTAGAACATTGGGTTAAAACGAGGGAGAAAAAACATCTGTTATTCAAGTGAGATGTTTGGCATTAGCTTGTCAACTCCAAAACATTTATGTGTTATTATGAGCAGAGGCGTAGGGAGGGGGGCGGGGGGGGGGGGGTACATATGTCCCCGGGCGCCAACCCTAGGGGGCGCCAAAACTGATTGGAAAAAAACTCATATTAGCTGCATTTTTCATTATAAATATAAAAAGTAAAAGGTGAGGGGGGGAGGGCCGCCGAATTGAAGCTTTCTCCCCGTGCGAAGGGAAGGGTCGCTACGCCTCTTATTATAAGTGCATATATATATATATATATATATATATATATATATATATATATATATATATATATATATATATATATATATATATATATATACATATATATATATGTATATATATAGGCTATATAAAGGAAAAAAGCAGGCCCCGCGCGGAAGGTTGGCCCCAGGCCCCGCATATTCCTAACGCCGGCTCTGGATAACGTCATTTCTTTTGAGTGAGGAGGCGTACTGTTTCTTTCAGGCGACTCTACTTGGGGAAGGAGGCTCTGCTCCCCCCGCCCCCTCTACACACACACCCCAAACCACGTCTACCGTCCAATTCAAGGAAACAGGTTTTATACAGAAATATATATTTTACCAGTGTCCGCCCCCGCCCAGAACATTTAGTCCACCCCCACCCCCGAAACTTTCAAGTACCCCCCCCCCCCCTCCGGAGAGGAAAAGTCTTCAAGAGCCACTGGTTGCACTTGTAGATCATACAGAAAAGGTAGAGCCTACATCTAAATTATAGACTTTTTTCTACATTTGGCCGATAAATCTCTCATCTAGACAGTGTTTCTTTCAGACCTTTTTTCCGGGGGTGGGGCACTTTAAATTTTGCAAGGCGAGTAAAATTCTCCGGGGCCGGGTAGGTCGACACTGGTAAAAGTATATATTTTCTATATAATTTTTTTTTTTTTTTGTGGGGGGGGGAGGGAGGAATAAGACGTTGCACCGGGTGGGGATGGGTTAGGGGCTTTGTCCCTACCGGAAGTGATAAATGAAAAAAACTCTACAGACAAAACACTTTTAAGATTAGACACATGAATTACGCGGCAATGTCACAGGGGCGGAACTTCAGTGCCGCCAGACCCTGCAATGCGGGGGGGGGGGGGGCACGCCATTTAGGGGCCCACAGCCGACCATAATAATTTTTTTATAGTTAAAAAAAATTAATTTACTTGCATTTTTGACTTAATGGTTGTTTTGTAAAAAAGATTACCATAGCTGCGGTTGTATTATAATTATTCTATAGACACAACCCCACGCTCTCGTATATTCTTTTTCCCTTTGTTTTTAAACCACTGTGATAGCCGAGTCCTCTTTATCCTACAATTAAACTTATCAAAGATAA
The DNA here is from genome assembly GCF_028476545.2 of Physella acuta. Classification (NCBI taxonomy): domain Eukaryota; kingdom Metazoa; phylum Mollusca; class Gastropoda; family Physidae; genus Physella; species Physella acuta. The sequence continues at coordinate 387,139 of NW_026731822.1, forward strand.
GCAAACGTTCAAACCACTTCCATGACTTATTTTCCTTTTTTAAATATTCAAATAAAGGTGCTCATAAGCTCTTTTTAATAGATTTGTACCAAACAAATTAAAAAGCAATTATTTCTCTTAATTCTCATCTTTTATAAAATACTTACTAAATAATGACATTGTATAAACAGGAAATATATTGAAAATTAATAATATAAATACAAAAAAAACATAAAAAAACATAACACGAGACACCATTACTTACACAAAGCTTTCATTGTTTATATTATTTTGACCGACTGGAAGCTCAGATGTCTTATAGCAAAGATTAAATAAAACTGATTTTCACAAAACAAACTAAAGCACTCACACACTTGACATGATGTAATTCGCTTTCATTAAAAAAATATTTTTTATTAAAACCCGAATAGGCCAGCAATAAGTATCCTATGTTCGTATTTTGTTGTTTGTATATATATATACTAGCTGCATCCCGTGCACCGCCACGGTAAATCTTTTCTAAATGTACCACCTTGGGAACAGGACAAAAATAAACACAACACAAACGAACGCAAAAAAAAAACAAACGAAAAAATAAACACAACACTCATAACATAAACACAATTTAAATGCAATCATAAAGGCATATTGCTCACAGTCTAGCCCGTAGCGCCAAATCGCGCCCTTTCCAGTGATTTGCACCCCCCTCAAACTTTCGATTTCCACCCCCCCCCCCCTCGCAAAATTTTTCCAACCCACTTTGGCGCCCCCTAAGGTCGGCACTCGGGGACATATGCCCCACCCCCCTCGCTACGCCTCTCGTATAAAACCCCTAGCTTGTCCTCAAACCGAAAGATAGAATAATAATTAGTAAACAGTATAAATAATAGGCAGTTTTTAAAATATCCGTGTTTTACCTAAAATATTTCACTTTATCCATTCACGCATTTTTTTTTCCAGTACTTTAAATTTTTGAAATTTACAATAGAGTTTCATAACTAAAACCATTGCGCACCTAATGAACGTGATGACGCGCCTATAATAGTGCTGAACAGTTGATTAAAAATTATAAGTAATAAACAGTAGGGCCTACATTCAGTGAATAAAATAAATAAAAGATTGCCTTTTATCAATCCACGCTAATTATAATTTTCTAACAATAATTTCCTCTTACACATCCACATAATTTGCATTCACATTTTGCTAATTATATTATTGCAACACTAATTCCTTCTGTGACGACCGTATATTTGCATTCACATTTTTTATTAGCGAGAGTTTAATGTATTTTTAAATTACCTCCTTTGGCAAAATTAGGAAAAAGAGTTAAATTAATTTGATTTTTCTACCGCACTGTTATTATGTTATTGAAATGTATCCACTTTTTCTGGGAATATAAACGAAAATGATATTTGACATTGATCTTTTTATTAGATTTTAGCCATGTGCGTGTATTTAATATTTTCTTTAAGTTATGCAAAAGAGTAAACACAATGGCAATTATAAAATAGCTCTATGTCGTTTTATGAACAAACCGTACTCTATTACTTATTATAAGACACTGCGGTGCACTGAAAAGCACAGCATGGTGCGATGTTTACTTTTATGGTTCCAAAGTCTAGAGCGATGACACAAGGAAGGAAGGAAGGAAGGAAGGACTGACACACGCTCAGCCCGCTTATATTATACTAGCTGCATCCCGTGCTCCGCCACGGTAAATCTTTTTTAAATGTACCAACTTGGGAACAGAACAAAACTAAACACAACATAAACGAACGCAAAAAAAAAAACGAAAAAACAAACACAACACTCATAACATAAACACAATTTAAGTGCAATCATAAAGGCATATTGCTAGTCCGTAGCGCCAAATCGCGCCCTTTCCAGTGATTTGCACCCCCCTCAAACTTTCGATTTGCACCCCTTCCCCCCCCCCCCCCCCCGCCCTAAAACTTTCGATTTCCACCCCCCCCCCCCCTCGCAAATTTTTTCCAACCCACTTTGGCGCCCCCATCGCAACGCCTCTCCTATAAAACCCCTAGCTTGTCCGCAAACCGACAGAATAATAATTAGAAAACAGTATAAATAATAGGTAGTATTTAAAATATCCGTGTTTTACCTACAATATTTCACTTTATCCATTCACGCATTTTTTTCCCAGTACTTTAAATTTTAAAAATTTACAATTGAGTTTCATAACTAAAACCATTGCGCACCTAATGAACGTGATGACGCGCCTATAATAGTGCTGAACAGTTGATTAAAAATTATAAGTAATAAACAGTAGGGCCTACATTCAGTGAATAAAATAAATAAAAGATTGCCTTTTATCAATCCATGCTAATTATAATTTTCTAACAATAATTTCCTCTTACACATCCGAATTATTTGCATTCACATTTTGCTAATTATATTATTGCAACACTAATTCCTTCTATAACGAACGTATATTTGCATTCACATTTTTTATTAGCGTGAGTTTAATGTATTTTTAAATTACCTCCTTTGTCAAAATTAGAAAAGAGTTAAATTAATTTGATTTTTCTTCCCTACTGTTATTATGTTATTAAAATGTATCCACTTTTTCTGGGAGCCTAAACGAAAATGATATTTGACATTAATCTTTTTAATACGTTTTAGCAGTTTGCGTGTATTTAATATTTTCTTGACGTTATGCGAAAGAGTAAAAACCGTGGCAATTTTAAAATAGCTCTATGCCGCTATATAAACAAACCCTACTCTTTTACTTATAATAAGACACTGCGGTGCATTGAAAAGCACAGCATGGTGCGAATGTTTACTTTTATAGTCCCAAAATCTATAGCGATGACGGAAGGAAGGAAGGAAGGAAGGACTGACACACTACCAGCAGCGTTATATTATAGATATATATATATATATATATATATATATATATATATATATATATATATATATATATATATATATATATATATATATATATATATATATATATATATATATATATATATATAGCGTACCCGTCCCCCGCGCGTTGCCGCGGGGATAGAAGAAAGTTTGAAGAATGTATTAGGATTTCACCAACGCGTTACCAATCCTATGTTCTTAGAAGAGTGACCGTCTTTTCTAAAAGTGATGTATTTAAATGTAAACAATGGATCATAAATATCGGGAGACGGGTTTACCTACACTACCGCATGAAAACCTTGAGTGTACATTAATCACTCACCGAAATAATATGGTACAACACCCTTCGGTGACCCCCCATGTGTCAGAGACGTAGATGGGCGCTCTCAGGGCCCCCTTCCCCCGATTACACTACCACATAGGCGCGGCGCACGACCCCTGGCTCCTTAAAACTAACAGGCAGAGTTTCTTCCAGGCATCTCTTCGGGGGGGGGGGGGCGAAGCCCCCCCCCCCCCCCCCCGAAAAATATTTTTACCGCCCCCCCCCCCCCCCCCCCGAACGAAATGAAATTTATATAATCTATATAGAAAAGATATACTTTTTACAGTGTCCGCCCCCCCCCCCCCCGAAGAAAGTCTACCGCCCCCCCCCCCCGAAAATTTCTAGTGCCCCCCCCCCCCCCGGGGGAAAAAAGTCTGGTAGAAACACTGCTAACAGGCGCCATCGTGCCAAATAGCATCCTGTTAATAATGATGCAGATTTCGTCGTTCGCTAAAGTGACACAAATGAACAGGATTTTTTTCTTTAACACGTAAAAAAAGTATTTGACGTTTTTAGACATCACTGTGACTGATGCAATATGCTAGCGTTACTAATGGTCTATTATTAGATGCTCGATCTCAATTTCTGACTGGATTGTTTAATAATAGATGCTTATTGCATCATTCGCAAAGTGACGAAACTTTACAGTAGGCTCCTCATATTCAAAAAGTTATTTTTTCATCTTTCGCAAAGTTACGAAACTGTACAGAAGGATTTCCTCCCGTTACTAAGTTATTTTTGGAAGCCTGCTGTAGTTTTACCGCTGAATATAGTAGTACCGCTTACTCGCTATCCAGGACGCTCGATTAACGGACGCCAAGTGCCAACATAGTCGCTCTAAAACTCTGGACGCCCAACCGTGTATTCACGAAAGTTGTAGGCCCCTACCCTATATGGCGCCGCCCATAAGAAACTTTAGTTTTCTTTTTCGCAGAAATATTCTCGGGAGTATTCTCATCTACTCTCTAAAGTTTCATGGCACTCGGATGAACCGCATCCGATTTTTATTTTTTATATACCGTGTATAGAGAAAAAAAAATCGCTCCCCCCCCCCCGGAGGGCGCCGTCGTTGCAATATTAAACGATATTTTTTTTGCAGAACCCTACTATTGAGTGATCTAATCGTCTCCCCAAAGTTTCATGGTACACGGATGAACGGTGTGAAACCGAAATAGACTTTTATTTTTATAAACCGTATATAGAAAAAAAATCGCAGCCTCCCGTGGAGCCGCCCTTGCGAAATTTAAAAAGGATTTTTTTTACAGAACCCTTTTCTGAATTGTTCTAATCAACTCCTTCAAAGTCTCATGGCTATCGGATAACGGTTTTACACCAAAATCGACTTTTATTTTTATATACCGTATATTGAGAAAAATCGCACCCTCCCGTGGCGCCGCCCTTGCAAAATTAAATATGATTTTTTTACAGAACCCTTCCCCAGAGTGTCCTAATCAACACCCCTAAAGTTTCATGCCTATCGGATGAACGGTGTCACTGCAATTCACTTTTATTATTTTTTTATACCGTATATAGAGAAAAATCGCACCTCCCGTGGCGCCGCCCTTGCGAAATTAAAAATTATTTTTTACAGAACCCTTTCCTAGAGGGTTATAACGAACTCCCCAAAGTTTCATGCCTATCGGATGAACAGTGTGAAATCAAATTAGACTTTTATTTTTATATACCGTATATAGAGAAAAAACAAATCGCGCCCTGCCGGGGCGCCACCCCTGCGAATTTGAAACTTTTTTCCGCAGAAACCTCCCCAGGAATATTCTCAACAACTCCCCGAAGTTTCACGGAGATGTGATAAGAGGTGTGGTAATGCATAAAAGACACACATACAGACACACTCACATTGCTTTATATATATATAGATAGAAGATATATATATATATATATATATATATATATATATATATATATATATATATATATATATATATATATATATATATAAGTGTTGGAACGTAATAAATACAGCAAACGGACGTATTGTTAAAGTTATAGTCTAGTTGCTATTATTAAAGAGTAACGATAACGTCATTTCTTTTGAGGGGGGGGGGGGCGGCTTAGACGCTCTTCCGGCGGGTGTGGGGCTTAGAGGTTCTTCCGAGGGTGGGGGAGGGGCTTTGCCCATACCCAAAGAGATTCATGAAAGAAACTCTGCACTCAAAACACTTAAAATTAGACACATGAATTCGATGGTAATGCCTGTGTTTTTTTACGGATTATGGATGACGTCGTTGTTAAAAGTATATATTTTCTATATAAATTATATTTCGTTTTTTTTAGGGTGGGGGAAGGAGCTTCACCCCTACCCAAAGAGATACATGAAAAAAATTCGTCACACAAACCGCTTTTAAGTTTAGACAAATGAGTTAGGCGGTAATGCGAGTTTTTATTATAGAGTATCGATGAAGTCATTACTATTGTTTTATTTTTTGGCATCTATATACTACTTAAACTCAAGTTTGTTTACATGTTTGAATATTTATTTGTTTTTTTTGTTTGTTTGTTTTTTTTTTTTTTTTTTGTCTGATCGATTATTGTTAATAGTTCTACTCTATCTGGAGAGCTGTAAAATAGTATGTAGGTAGAGAATAATTTTTATTGCAGACAGACTGTTAATCACAAATTTATTTAAAGACGTTAATTAATTTATTGATTTATTCATAGGTAGATTAACCACATTTTTTTAAAAGATTTGAAAAACCACTACACTCGACGGAAACAGTGACGTCACATAATGTGTTTATTTTATACATCAATAATGTCCCTTAGGTGCCAAAATGGGTTGGAAAAATAAATTGAAAGGTTGAGGGGGTGCAAATGTTCAAATCGAAATCTTGAGCGGGGGGTGGTGCACATCAAAAGTTTGGGGGGGGGGGGGGGGTTGAAAAAAAATCTTGCGGGGGGGGGGGGGGGGTTCGAATTGAAAAGTTTGTCCCCGGGCGCCGGGAAGGGTCGCTATGCCTCTGAGTGACGTGATGTTTTTTGATGGATGACCCCCGAAACCCACAGTTATCCAACGGATGACGGGTAGTCTAGTTGGTTTTATAATTCAATGTTTACTCGAGAATCAATGACGTTATATTACTGTGTGTATTTTACCGGCTTGAGACTTTCTTACTATATGCTCCATGTGAAGTCATACATGCACAGACAGCAAAACTATTATTAGTGACGAGATAAATGACCCGTTGAGGGAGAGATACAATGGGCGCTAGGTCAATAGTGTTGTCTTTTTCCCTAAATCAAAATCAAAACCAAAATCAACACCTCTCCTTTAGATTTAACCGGAACCAAAAAAAATGTCATTGAATAGGGGTTTTTATACAGAATTGACATTTCAATTGGTTTTAAGCTTGATCTACACGTAGTTACTGCACATTAATACTGTAGTCATAGCTATACCCGTAAAGTTCCCTTTTTAAACCTGACGGTCTATAGCGCAAGTGAAGTAGAGTTCACTTATTTCTGTGACCTCGGAATATGAAGATATAGTGTGGTCAGCACTATGCCCAGCCGCCTTTACTTTCCCTAACGTGATTTAGGTACCCATCAGAGTTTGGTGTACTCAGGGACGGTCTACTGACTTGAACCCGGATTCGAACTCGAGACGTACGGGTTAGCAGTACCGCTAGACCACTCCGTCCTATCATACCCGTAAACCTTGCATCAAATTTCAATCATAATAAAAGTCGCATTTAGAGTTTTTTAAGGCGACTCTACTTGGGGGGGGGGGGGGGGCTCTGCCCCACCGACAGACAGCCTGAGACAGCCAACCCTTCCCCCACAACCCACCCACCCTGGAGCACGTCTAACTTCCCCTTCAACGAAACACAATTTGTTTAGAAAATAAACTTTTACCAGTTGTTATGACTGAGATTAGCATAGGGTAGAGGACTGAGATAAAATATAGTTTAATTCTTAATTTTATTTATGTCAATAATATTTTAATTCGTAATTGTATTAATGCCTATACTATTATAGTGTTTAAGTGTAGGTTAGATAAATCATACTAGCTTTAATAGGAATAGTCACTAATTTGTTCGACTGTAGACTATGTCCACCCGCTAGATACAAGCCTTTAGGTCTATGATGCATTCTCTAAAAACTAGCATAGACCTAACCCATACTAACCTTGGAGATCTGGACGAAACTGAGGCAATCACACACGTTTTCATTCCCTTATATAAATTTATATACCTTTTCATAAACTATTACAAACCGGACTATTACAACTCACAGCACGAGAACTGGGACGAGAACACAAGGACGAAAGAGATAGGGTACAAACAACATTCACCCCCACTCATCCCCCTTCACACTTTCACTACATCCCCCACCGCTAACTCTAAAATTATATGAAAAGTAATTTCTAACTCCAAAAACCTCTAACTAGTATAACAGTGGTGGCTAACTTATATTGAATTGAAGTAACATGAAAGCCAATAACTAATAACCTAAGTATTACAAAATACTTTCATAATGTAAACAAAAAGTAAGGTATTAAAACTAATGCAGTAGTTGGTTGATTTTGGAGTTGTCTCTCCCCAGCTAACGAGCCTCGAGACTTTTCAGTTAACTAACCATGAGCTTTTACCGATTCTTCCACAATAATACTCTTTCAAACGGTCTATGGGGGCAAGTGCAGTAGAGTTCGTCCGTTTCTGTGATCTAGACATAAGGAGAAATAATGTGGTCAACACTATGTCCAGCCGCCTTTACTTTCCCTATAGTATAGAGATAGGTAGCCATCAGAGCTGTGTGAACTTAGGGACGTTCCAATAAACTGAATGCTGATTCGAACGCAAGACTTTAATATTAGCAGTCTAACGTTCTAACGTTGGACCACGTCATCCCCTTTACTCTTTCACTACAAGGGTAGTGTAGATTGCAGGTGTATGGACTAAACAGGCCTAGATGGAGACAGTCAACGAGGGATGAATTAGATTGTAATTACGGACGACGGCATCAATGTGTTGCAGACACGTATCTAGTTGGCCTGGGTGACCGTAATGGGGGGGGGGGGGGGGCAAACGGGGAAGTTTATTAACAGGGTCTGATATTTAATAAGGTACCCTAGAACTGTGGCGACATGTAAATTGCAGTAGGCTTGAGTGGGACGTATTGGTGCATAATAAGCCCACAACTGGACATTAGAGATGGGTTAGAGATGGGAGAGATGGGACACACACGGATAGTTGGGGTGAGGAAACTGATGGCATGTCTCTGTGAGCTAGTGGCAAGCCACGAGATGCCTGTACTGTAGTAGACCTAGGCTAGGATAGACCGTTAAGGAAAAAGTAGAGTAGTCGGGCTAAGGACTTTAGTTGTTGTAGACAGTTCGAAAGGTTTATTGAAGAGGGCCGTAACCACTTGGACAAACAAATATTGAAAGTATTGAACTAATACTCGCCATAAAGAGACCAACCTTTGAGTTAGGTGACTCCATGAGATGGCTCTGTTTCCTGTTGTCAGCGTGGATACGCTCGTGTTTTTTCCAGGTGCTGGGGTCATTAAACCTCTTACCGCACACGGAGCAGGCGAACGGTTTCTCACCTGTGTGGATACGCTCGTGGATCTGAGGATGGTCACAAGGTTACAGGTGTAAATCTTCTTACTGGGAAATCTGTTAATAAATGTTTGTGATTGCAATAATAATGTCGTAATTTCCCTTTTTAAAACTTACGGTCCATGGGGAAAGTGAAGTAGACCTCGGCATATGAAGGAAAAGTTTGGTCAGCACTATGCCCAGCAGCTTTAACTTTCCCTAACGTGAGTTAGGTACCCATCAGAGCTGAATCGACTCATGAATATTCTACTGACTTGAACCAGGATTCGCACTCGAGACTTTCCGGTTCGCAGACTAAAGCTCTACAGCTGGCCACATCGTCCCATGATTGCAATAGTAAATGTCGACTTAGTTTTGGGCTAAGTAAAGAGGGAGACTGACAGCCATCTAGCAGACATTAAGCCAGCACTTACCTTGATGTAGCCAGCTTGTGAGAACGTCCTGCCACAGAACCGGCATGCCAGTTTGTTGTTGGAACTGTTGTTTTTGTACCCGCCCGGTGACAAGGACTTCTCTTTCTTGACAGACGGATCTGACTTGTATCCGTCGGTGAGAGATTCGATTTGCTTGGAGTAGGACTCGGCCATTTTAGCGGGGTACTCGTCGCTCAACTTAGAGTTGTTTTTGTTGTTTCTGGCGTTGTGGCGAACTTGATACGGAATTTTGTTGAAAATAATATGGTAGATGTTTTAAATGTATAACCACAATTTTATTTAAAGAAGAAAAATAAAAAAATGCAGGCATATTCGAATGTAGAAAAAGTTTTAATTATGCAACAGGAAAAGCGTTTAAAGTTGTGAAAAGAACGCATAAAACAATGACGTCACAAATGTTTATACATTAACTAATGACGTCATCTGCCGTGTTTAGAATAAGATGAAATGAACTATTTCATTCAAATTTGATTTAGATCTAGATCTACGTACGCTATGAAATGTATACAATACAATTTTTCCAGCCTGAACTTATAAAATTGATTTTATCTATTTGGATTCTAGATCTAGAGATTCTAGATCTAGACTAGATCTAAATCTAAGCGAAAACTATACGTAGAAGCTAAGTCGCTAAGGTCTAGATTTAGACTCGGATGATTATAAATACCGGTGTCCGATAATGGAATCTTCTTTTAAAAAAAGGGGGGTGTTGGGTTGTTAGTAGTATTGTAATCTCGACTAATTTTATGGTTAGAAGTTAGGGTTAGGCGTATGGTAAGGCCCGGGTTGGGGTTAGGGACAGGGTTAGCATTGATATTAGCCAGCCAAGTGTGTATTTAGTTAACTACCAGTAACGTAACACTCTTATTTTAAAAGAAGATTCCATTATTGGACACCGGTGTAAACATATTTTATAGAAGTCTTTGTTTAACTATGGAACTTGCTAATTTAGGATAAAAAAAATTAATTTGAAAGAATAAGCATATTCGCGTAAGTTTAACTTTTTTTTATATGCCTTTTATTCTCCATTAAATTTTAGGTACCTAAATAGCTGAGATGATAGTGTACTTAATACCACACATGTGATGCGGGATCGAGACATACCAAGTCGAACTTTTTTTTTTAATATGTGAATCTTCCGATTTTAGACTATAAAGAAATGAACTAATTCATTCAAATTTGATCTAGATCTATAGATCTACTTATTAAGACGTACGCTATGAAATATATACAATTTTATCGGTCAAACTAATACAAATTACTTAAAAGGCTGGTGGAACTATTTGAACATTTTTTCAACTATTTGGAAATTTTTTCAAGTGAACGTTTTAATTGGACACATACATACTATGCACATTCTCATGGATTACCAGATGTCAAATATCAACTGACAAACTACAAACCAAGAAAGGGTATTGTTACATTAATTAACATATACATTATTAACTGATAATATTTAATTTTATATTTTGTCATAAATATATAACAGATCAAAATGTCAAGTTATTTTATGAGTATGGAAAAAAATTGTAGCCCTAGCGATAGAACTAGGAATTAAAAAGGAAGATAGATGGGCATTTGCAAGAGAACGAGAAGCAGCAGAAAAAGAAGCAAGAGACAAACAAAGAGACAAAGAAAGAGAAAAATCCCGACTAGCTCATGAAAAATTGATGACAGAATTAGATGCTGAGATAGAAATAGTGCGAAATAGATCAAGAGCTATTACAGAGACAAATGAAAAATAAATTAGAAAGTGAACAGGCAAAACTTAAAGATGAAAATGAAGAACAGAGTAACATAATCCAGGAAGAGTTGAAACCCAATGATAAAATAGTGGGTGAACTTAGTAATAATTTCAAGGTGACAGAAACATTAGAATGTCTTAAGATTGACGCTTTATTGACTCAAACGCAGGTACGCAAGAATATTATTAAAAGTTGTATCGTAAATCCATCAGATAATGGCAATCAACAAGAAATAAGTCTATCGGAGGATGGCAGTCAACAAGAAATAAGTCAATCGGAGAATGGCAGCCAATATGATTTAATAAGCCCATCAGTGAATGGCAGTGATGATTTAATAAGTCCATCCGAGAATGGCAGTAATCATGATAAAATTAGTCTATCGGGTTATAGAAAAATAATGATAATAAACAAGTAGTGTATAGAAATAAGCAACAACGGAGAGAACGTACCTATAGAAGAATTACTAAGAAAATTTTAGTCAAATTATAAAGAAAATTTACTAGAACTCAAAAATAAATTTAAAAAGGAGATGGAGAACTTAGCAAAGAAATTTATGAATGAATTGAAGTCAATTAAGAATCAAAAGGAAGTTAAGAAATATGAAACAAGAACTAGAAACTACAATGTAATTAGTAACGCACAAACTGAAAGTAGAAGAAATTTATCAAGTGGTGAACACAATAACAAGAATTATAAAAAGCCAAAATCTAACAGTTGTTTTTACTGTTGAAAAACAGCTCATTACCAAGATCAATGTTGGTATAGATTGGCAAATCAGAGAAGAAACAGTTATGTACAAAGAACTTCATGTGGTAAATACAGTAAAAACAAGAATTTAAGAAAGAATATATCATGTTGCAAGCAGAAATACCATAAAGTGAACAGGTATACAGATGAATGATACCTAACCAAGAAATATTATGAGAGGCCGAGGCAATGCCATAATATTTGTATTAAGTTGGTTGATAAACCAAGCGAACGAACACAAAGTAAGAAAACTACTGACGTAAATCAGAAAATAGAGAAGAAAGAAATAAAACAGGTAACCAAAGAGAAAGAAGATAATCATCAAGAAAAAACTAAGAGTAATACAAATGAATTCCCAGAATCTTAAGACAATTTTTCATCTCCTATCTCTACCCTCTTTCCGCGTGTCGACACAAATTACCGTCCCAGCCCTTAACACCCAATCGACCCTTTGCTGTGTACTTTCAAAAAGGCTGATGTGCTCTGTAGGTTTGAATGTTGTATTGAATGGAGAACATGTTGAGTGTAAACACGTTTGTTGTACTGAAGGGAGAACATGGTTAGTGAAGTGTAGACATGTTTGTTAGATTGATAGAAGAACATGGTGAGTGTAGACATTTATGATGTATTGAAGTGAGAATATGGTGATTGTAGTGTAGGCATGTAAGTTGTATTGAAGGGAGAACATGGTGAGTGTAGGCATGTATGTTGTATTGAAGGGAGAACATGGTGAGTAGGCGTGTATGTTGTATTGAAGGGAGAACATGGTGGGTTTAGGCGTGTATGTTGTATTGATGTGAGAACATGGTGAGTGGGGTGTAGAAATGTATGTTGTATTAAAGTGAGTGTAGACGCAGCAATTTTGAGCTGTTATATCCATGCTCTCGCTTCAAGTGGTGAATTGGTAGGTTAAAATCCCGTTCAAGTATTCCCTTATGTACGCTCTATGAGATGGACTTTTCTCGTGATCCGGTATACGGTGATTTAGCTTTCTCCATGTTGAGAAACGTTTTTCTTGTCTGAAATGTCATGCTGACGGTGACTGTTTAGAAACAAAAAACAAACAAAATAATAACAAACGTTTTTATGTGGAGAGCACAGCAGCCATTTTCTCTGCACAGCCTCGCCATTTGTCGAGCGCTTCTCAAACCACTGTTTGGTAAAAGATCTGTCATTCTTGTCACATTTAATGTACAATACGTAATTAGGTAGAGAATATCTTTTTTTATTTTTAAACAAACTGTTAATCAAAAATTAATTTAAAGACGTTAATTAATTTATTGATATATTATTTGGTAGATTAACTACATTAATTATAAAATTTCAGAAAAATGACTTTAATTAGGCTATAGTGAAGTCACAATTTAATATGATTTATTTTACAAAAATGTGGTATTAAAATTTGATGAAAAAATATAGCCTAGATCTAAATAAACTAGACCTAAAAAACAAAACTGTACAAAACAAAACTCAACAAAACAAAACATACAAAACAAAACACATAATTTCGGACTACCGTCCTAGAAAGAGGAAAAATAGACAAAAATGATTTACAATGTCAAAAAAGGTGATATACAAGGCATTAAAATGACACCATAATTAAATTGATATTGTACAAATTAAGCCTTTGATATAAACAAAGGCTAAAAGGATTAAATCTCAAAAGTCCGCATGTAGTTCACACAAAACAAACACAAAAAATAATCTGGAATATAAATACCTGGACACTGAGCTCTAAACTACTGTCAAAAGACAGTTATCAGCCTTAACACAAGGCTCACGAACAATCAAGTTGTATACTATCTATTAATGTCATCTGCATAACCATAGTAGCTAAGAATAAACCAAACACTCTCATGGGGATCAACACAGATCACCACACGAAGTGAAAGTCCATTATAATGGCATTCAAATGAACCGTAGCTGTGGGTCAGGCAACAATGAACCTTAACCCTGGCTTAACACAAGCCCAAGCGATACAACTAATACAAGTAGAAAATAAATTATACACTACAATTTAAATAACTATAAAGAAAAGCGTGGGTCTCTTCCTAAATTAGTAAATGAATCCAATAGATACTAAAGTGACCCACGCTTTTCTTTATAGTTATTTAAATAGTAGTGTCTAATATTTAGGAAGAGACCCATGCTTTTTATATAGTTATTTAAATAATAGTGTATAATTTATTTTCTACTTTTTAGTGCATTATTAGATAAAAGCTTGTTATTAAAACGTTTTTATGAATATTTTTTCAGTACTTTACATGTTTTATTTACAATAGTTACATGACTAAAAACCATTGTCAAGTTTATAGCTTAAGTTTCAGTAAAATATTATGGGATGGCGTAGTCTAGTCGTAAAGAACTAGACTGCTGACCCGACTTCGCGCGCCGATTGACGTAGAGCCCTCCCTCGCTGAACGCCCAACACGGCCGTCATGACGCGTGTGGATAGACAAGCCTACTAATTCGGTCTAAATTTTAATTAATTCATAAAAAATTAATTAGGCATCCAATTAAGTCAAATTTAATGTCATAATGCATTGTCTTCATGACTTTACCACGTACCAATTACGAACCGTATCTGTCAGTAAGAAAAGTCCGAATTTTCGCTCGGCGTTTCGATCTAGACAGACTGACGACAAACAGACGACAGAGGAAGTGAGTTAAATAAAAGCTTGTAAAAAATACCTGTAGATTCTACCACCTAACCCAACAGCTAGGAGTAAAGCATAACTGTTAGTCAAGTATAAATAAACCTTATCCCTGGTTAACACAAGCCCAAAACCTTATCCCTGGTTAACACAAGCCCAAGGGATACAACAAAGTAAAGTTCAATGCTGTAAATAATACACTCACACATCAGGTTAAAGGCATAAGCCTAAATATTACATAAATATCCGTGTAAAAAAATAGACTTTACAATAAAAATAAAGTTTTTCTGGCTGCCGGAAACTGACTTCCTCACACCTCGCACACTACATATAAACAAATAGTACCTAATTCACAGATAACAATACGGCACGAAACATAAGACAGAGTTATAAAAAGGAAACTTAATACTAACATTGACAACAATATAAACAAAATATATACAAACTAGCCGTAGACAGCGATGAAAACAATTGTAAAGCGGCGTCATAATACAAAAGTCCGAATAGCATAGCACTTTATGGCCACGCAGGACCTGTGTAGTGATAAAACAAGTTAATTAAAAGTCTAGTGACAATTTAAGCGCAATTTCCTTATGTTATCTAAAAATAGCTCTGTCATAGCGTAAAGCACACACGGGGACAAAACACAAGACGTATAATGCTGGGGTGCGTTCAAGCTAGGAGAACGATCGGTTTGTAGGTGTTTATGTTATTTTAAAAAATTTGTGATCGAACGAAAGTATATTTTTGAAAACTTTTTTGGACAATATTGTTCTAAATTATGACAGGAATCGATTGGTGAAATGTTTCAAGTCGCTAAGAGGTCTGGTTGCCGAGATATGGGCCAAAAACTTCATTTTTTCGAGGTTTTTTGGCTTTTCCGGGAAATCCAGAAAGGAATTCTGGAATTTATTTGGCCCACAATCATCCTCGGAACTTGCTTAACATATTTGCTTTTGGAACTAGTCCTCGATATTGCTTCGTTGAGGAGGAGATACGACTTAAAGCTGCAGAAATCCATCCATCCATCCATCCATCCATCCATCCATCCATCCATCCATCCATCCATCCATCCATCCATCCATCCATCCATCCATCCATCCATCCATCCATCCATCCATCCATCCATCCATCCATCCATCCATCCATCCATCCATCCATCCATCCATCCATCCATCCATCCATCCATCCATCCATCCATCCATCCATCCATCCATCCATCCATCCATCCATCCATCCATCCATCCATCCATCCATCCTTCCTTCCATCCATCCATCCATCCATCCATCCATCCCTTCATCCATCCATCCATCCATCCATCCATCCATCCATCATTCCTTCCATCCAATCCATCCATCCCTCCATCCATTCCTCCATCCATCCAGAAATGATGAGTTAATAATCGCAATTCCAGTATAGAAACTGTGCTAAAAAATGTGGGGGGAAAAACTAAAATGTGGAGATTTTGAACGGTTATTACCTTTTTATCTAGATCTAGACTGACTCACATTGCTTAATGATCGAATTTCAAGGCTTTTAGAATAAAAGACTGACACACATCTTCAAATGTACAATAGGTCAATATTACCACATATGACATGTATTGTCAAGAAAAGTCGGGAAAGACATTTAAATGTAAATTTTAAAACCTCATTTTCTTTTACGCACTGTACTCTATGACCACACAGGACCTGTGTGGGCTTAATAAAAGACGGAAATAGACATTGAAAAGTAAATTTTTAAATGTTATTTCCTTTTACGCACAGCACTTTATGGCCACGCAGGACCTGAGTAGTCAAGCGATTTCATTGGTCCGATTTGTATTCTCAAGCCGTACCTTAGTA
Source organism: Physella acuta (assembly GCF_028476545.2). Classification (NCBI taxonomy): domain Eukaryota; kingdom Metazoa; phylum Mollusca; class Gastropoda; family Physidae; genus Physella; species Physella acuta. The sequence goes on from NW_026731822.1 coordinate 403,335, forward strand.
ATGACCTTTCTGAGCATGCGCAGTGATCGAGTTCGACGGATTTTTGTCAACAAACAAACATGGCTACGTGATTGTCTTCACATCAATTTTTGCAATAACAAACCATTTGTTTTCAACATGACGTGTAAATAATGCAGTTATTGCTCGAAATAACAGATACCATGACAGGAGTACATTGTTCAGCGAAAGAAAATTGAAGGTAATTTTTTTTTAATGCCTGGACGCTAAATCTAGATCTAGTGAAGTCGCCATGCCACCACACAGCGATATCTCACTGACTGCACTGGCTGACGCGCTGACATTAGTTTCTAAATCTACTAATATGTCGTCAATTGTTGTTTAGTACAGCTTAATTCCTTTATAAGTACTAATTTAGTTACCTATTTACCAATGGTAAACACGCTTGTCAATTACTATTTTTAAATAAATGAAACTGTAGAACCCAGTCATAACGACCCACGAATCTAGTAGACCTAGATCTAGAATTTTCTAGATCTAGTCTAGAATAGTCTAGATCTAGATTCTAGTTGATAGTAGTTGTATATTTAGAAATTAACATCTGTGTTTGCTGAGTATTGACTAAAATATAAATTTTAGTATAAGCAGTTTTCTAAATTTATGGTTAGATTTATTCCTTGTGTTTTGATCTATGGTCAGTATAATAATATAAGCCCTATTGACTATTCATTATGATTAGTTTTTCAAAATACAATTTTGTTGACTATGACATTATTAGGTTGTTACAATAGGATGAGTTACTGCTAATATTAGTCATTCTAGTTATGTATATTATTAACTTTTTTAAAATTAAATAAAAGTTGTTCTTTTATTTTTATTTTACAGTCCAACAATTTCTTCAATGAATGCCAAAAAAGCTGGTTGTGTGTGAACCCAAATCAGTTTTGACTGCAAACAAGAATCAAGAAATATAACTGTCCCTTACATTATTTGCTTGCTGACATCTACATATCCAGAAGATATGCCACAATTAGGACTGTGCAAGCATTGTGGATAAAACTTTGAGCTTTCCGCAAGGAAATTTGATGTCGTGAAATGTAAATTTGACCTCATGGTTTACAAGAAGCTCACTTTAGATACACCTACATCATGATGTCAATATTAGAGCCATGTTATCTATAAAGACAGTGGTGTTAGTTTCTCAAAATTCAGATGTTTACTTGGTGAATGGATTTGAAAAAAAAATAATGAATCTCTCATCACTTTACATACTGTTGCGCAAAGTTTTGCTGCGATACTACTAAGTAAGTACACTAAAGCTGCTTATGTTTTTATTAGCAAGATAAATGCTGTTTGTACTAGAACTTAAGAGCAATACAGCAGCAAAGTGCCCATCTACTATAAATAACTTATGATGTCAAGTTATTGAGCTCACCCTCTTCAAGCAGAATTGTGAATGTCGTCATAAGCTAAAGTTGTATGTGAATATTATCAGTACATTATTTGTCAAATTTGTATTAAACTATAGTTCAAATATGCTAAAATGTACTATATCAAGCTTGTGTTAGTCTGGGAAAAAGACAATAGCAACTACACATGTCAATAGTTGATCAGAAAGGTTTAACTTTTAGTGCAAGTAAACTGCGGAATTGTGCAAACTAAACCACTATAAGATTATAAGTGGTAAAACTTCAGAAGAATGTGCAAACTATAGTTGGCAATGGTTTATTTATCAACTGCTTATGTTGAACTTTGAATACTAAAAGTTTCTTCCTGATATTGCTGATAGATTGTTTTTATGGCACTTTAAATGTTTAAAAGTTAATTTTCTCAAAACTTGTTTTTTCAAGATTTTTGCTTATTGTAACTCTAATGTTTTAGCTGTTTGCAGAGATAATGTCTTGAAACTTGGTGTACTTTTTCATTATTCATTTTATGGTGTAACTATACATGTGAGAATAAAATGCATTGTGTACATTTTTATTTTTAAGAAATTTCATAACTTGTATGCCTTGTTTTGAATGATACATTTTTATAAAAATTGAAAAAAAAATGTTTCTTTTACATTTTAATGAAAACAAACTGCTGCTGTAACTCTAGAATGGTTCTAGTTAAATAAACAGAAATAAAACCATCATTATTTGTTCACATTATTGAAACATTAGATTTGTAAAAAAGGTGTTTTTTTCAAGATGGCCGCCGTTACCATGGCAACCATGCATAATTAGGTCCTGAGAATGTGGAATTTTTATTTACAGTTGCTAACTATTAATAATAGTATATTGTTACTTGCTTATCTCTGCTGTGGGCTAGTTTGGTTTTTGCAGTGGAGTGGCCCCTTAAATTTCTTTCCCGACTTTTCTTGACAATACATGTCATATGTGGTCATATTGATCTATTGTACATTTGAAGATGTGTGTCAGTCTTTTATTCTAAAAGCCTAGAAATTAGAACATTATACAAACTAGCCGTAGACAGCGATGAAAACAATTGTAAAGCGGCGTCATAATACAAATGTCCGAACAGCATAGCACTTTATGGCCACGCAGGACCTGTGTAGTGATAAAACAAGTTAATAAAAAGTCTAGTGACAATTTAAGCGCAATTTCCTTATGTTATCTAAAAATAGCTCTGTCATAGCGTAAAGCACACACGGGGACAAAACACAAGACGTATAATGCTGGGGTGCGTTCAAGCTAGGAGAACGATCGGTTTGTAGGTGTTTATGTTATTTTAAAAAATTTGTGATCGAACGAAAGTATATTTTTGAAAACTTTTTTGGACAATATTGTTCTAAATTATGACAGGAATCGATTGGTGAAATGTTTCAAGTCGCTAAGAGGTCTGGTTGCCGAGATATGGGCCAAAAACTTCATTTTTTCGAGGTTTTTTGGCTTTTCCGGGAAATCCAGAAAGGAATTCTGGAATTTATTTGGCCCACAATCATCCTCGGAACTTGCTTAACATATTTGCTTTTGGAACTAGTCCTCGATATTGCTTCGTTGAGGAGGAGATACGACTTAAAGCTGCAGAAATCCATCCATCCATCCATCCATCCATCCTGTGACCTACTTAGGTCCAGTAATGTTTTATTTTGACATTGTATAATACCTTATATGGATTGATGGTGCAACTACCGGGGTTTTTCCACTGTCTTATTAAGGGTGTCTAAGACTAAGAAATTTTCCATCAAGATCTGATTGATTGATTCGGATCAGATGACTACCCCAACCAATGGCTACATGAGTTGAGGATAACCTCCCTTGTGGCCTAAGTCTTTAACTAGATCGCACACACGCGACACGAGGCAGTCTACCTTGATCACGCAGTCTACCTTGATCAAACGGTCTATTAAGACCAGGCCGTCCATTTTGTTTACTGACACACATAAGTCAAAAAGCTTTAAACATTGTTATTGAGATGTAAGTACGATCAACATGAAGCCATCTAGTATTAAATAAAGATAGAAACAAAACTGTTTCAACCTCTTGCCTGTTAGAAAGGGGATAAGGATGAAAGAAAAAACCCTAAGAGATCTAAGTGCAGAAATACTGGGACTTATTTGCCATACTTGTGGTAGAAAAAAGCAATGCTGTGATGACATGGGATAAAAATCTTTTTCAGAGAATTGTTTGGCCAGATTTTTTAACACAGGAGTGTCAAAATGTCTTATTCTAATAATTTATATTGAATTTATTTTAACAATACTGAGATAACTTGGCTTTGTTAGCATTTTTTAAAAAAGCAGAAACATGTTCAAGATGCTAAATTTTTAAAATCTCATGGTGATAATTTAAGTGAAAGCAAAAAATTGTTTTATTTTAACCTTTACCTGTGTAGAATTCTCAAGTTTTAAAGTTTATACAATATTTAACTGTAAGTGTTTACTAAAAAGTTAATTCTAAACAAAAAGAAATTAAGTTAGAATGATAGCTTTATAGGACTTTCTGTAAATTCAATAGTGATGTTACTTCTCTGGTAGATCCAAAAAAGTTGTCGGTGGGGCAAGTGATTGCCAAATTTGGGAAATTAGTTCCTAAGTTTGATGAAACAGATTTGGTCGTTTTCTTTAACTCATTTGAGAGTTTAGCGAAGACATGTGAATGGCCCGAAACTTCCATTACTGCTTTATTGAGCTCGGTCCTTACTGGGAAAGCTGCAAAAACATACCAGGCACTCTCTCACGACGTTCAAAATAACTATAGTTTGGTCAAGACTGCCATTTTGAAGGCCTACGCACTGACGCCCGAGGCCTATCGGATGAAATTCCGAGCACTCCGTAAGTTACCCACTCAATCACATGTGGAATTTCTCTTTGAAAAGGAGAAAATATTCTCAAGGTGGCTACACTCTGAGGAAGTTTCTGAGTTTGAGAAACTCAGGTCACTTATCCTAAGGGAAGAATTCCTAAAGTCCCTGCCTGAAGACATACGACTACACATACTGGATAACAAGATAATTGACATCCAGAAGGCTGCTGAGTCGGCTGACACATATATGTTGGTGCATAAGAAACCACCAGTGTCAGAAAACCGCCTCAACCCCGTGCTTCCCCTTTTTGGCAGCAATCCTCCTGTTGGCCAACACGTGAAGGCATTACAGTCCAGAGAGAAACCAAGATCAACTCTCAATCGTCGAGCAGTATGCCAGTTCTGCAAAAGACCTGGTCATCTTGTCAAGGACTGTTACAAACGTCGTCAATATAACAGAGAGGTGGTGCGTACTTCTGCGCACTATGCTCTATCCCCTCAAGCAGCCAGTTCAACTATGAACTCTAGAATTCTAAAGGACTCTAACCCTAAGTGTCCGCAAGAAGGTAGTCAAGTCTCCACACATTATGTGCAGTCACATTTTGACTGTTCTCGCCACCATCCAGTTTCTTCCGAGTCTACCGATCTCGAGGGATCGAGAAAAGTTGACTTTTCATCTTTCATTGCCGAAGCTATCATTAGCAAACCAGGTGATCCGTTGTCTCAGCGGAATATCACCGTCCTAAGAGACACAGGAGCGTCACAGTCACTTCTTCTGAAAACTTCAATGGACATTACACCAGAGACGAACACCGGAAATATTTCCATTATCCAGGGAGTGGGGACAAAATCTACTGGCGTCCCTCTACACAAGTTTGCCCTGAAACATCATCTCGTCGAAGGTGAGGTCATTTTAGGTGTGATAGATAGTATTCCTGACCCAGGAGTACACCTACTTCTAGGGAATGACCTTGCGGGAAGCAAAGTATACCCCTGTACGGTTTCAGACCCTTTGTCAACAGTTCCAGATAATGATAATGAACTGTGTCCTGCATGTGCGGTGACAAGAAGCCAGACCAAACAATTGGCTGACACAACGTCTGAACCACACCTACCATCATCGTCAAAAAATTCGACTCCCAAACTGGAGTCTATGCTTCCAGAAAACACAAGCCTGGGCTTACCCCTGAGAATATCTCAGGAAGACATCATTAAAGCTCAACAGGTCGACGCGGAACTCAAAGCAATGGTCGAAAAATCTCTATCATCTGACGATGGGGAATATTTCTCCGAGAACGGCCTCTTCTTTCGTCGCTCTATACCAGTGAATGCCTCACCAGCCGAACCATGGTTGGGTAAAAACCAGCTGTGGGTCCCTCCATCTTATCGGCATGAAATACTGAAACTGGCACATGACCATCCAATGTCAGCGCACCCAGGAGTCACTAAAACGACGGCGAAGATCAAAGAACTGTTCTTTTGGCCCAAAATGAGAAATGATGTGTCGCGTTACTGCAAAAGTTGCACGAAATGTCAGTTGGCCGGAAAGCCAAACCAGAAAATTCCTAAGGCCCCCTTGAGTCCGATTCCTGTGTTAGAAGAACCCTTTTCTAAAATCGTCATGGACTGTGTAGGTCCCTTGCCTAAAACCAAGGCGGGCAACGAGTACCTACTTACCTTTATGTGTTCAAGTACCCGTTTTCCCGAGGCGTTCCCCTTACGGAACATTAAGGCAAAGACTGTAGTCAGAGCCATGACCCGGTTCTTCACTACCTTTGGATTACCTAGAATTGTTCAAACAGATCAAGGCAGCAACTTCACCAGTCACCATTTTCAGGAAGCACTAGCCAAGCTAGGCGTTACCCACATCACCAGCTCAGCCTACCACCCTCAGTCTCAAGGCGTACTTGAGAGGTTCCACCAAACCCTCAAAACCATGCTAAGAACGTTCGCTAACAGTAACACCCAATGGGATGAGACTGTTCCTTGGATTATTTTCGCCGCGAGGGACTGTGTCCAGGACTCTTTAGGTTACTCTCCTTTTCAACTTGTGTTTGGACATTCTGTCCGTGGTCCCCTGAAGCTGATACACGAACGGTGGACAGGTACCAGCGATCATCCTGTGGAAAACTTTGACGATTTTCACGTTCGACTGAAAGCCGTGTGCGAAATGGCTCACAAGAACTTAAGAAAGGCCCAAGTGAGAATGAAAGGACTGTATGATAAGAGTTCTCGTAAACGAACATTCAATCCAGGCGACAAAGTTCTTGTGCTAGTGCCTAATCTGAACAATGCGTTATCCTTGAGATATTGTGGACCCTTTACTGTGCATTCAAAATTAAGTGATTTGAACTATGTTGTCAATACGCCCGACAGAAGAAAGAAACAGACAGTGTATCATGTTAACTCACTGAAAAAGTATTATGATAATTGTAACAATTTTCATTCCACAGCTAAAATTACTTTACCTGTATGTTCAAATGTTTCTGATGATGTGATACATGATAAATTGAAACCCCCAAAATTGGTAAATTCTTCCTTTTTAGATAATTTAAATGATCACCTTATGCATTTGTCCACAGAGGAAAGCCATAAATTGTCTCAATTATTTGAGACATTTCCCTCTATTTTTGGGGATGTCCCCAAAGAAGCGAAGGTTCCACCTCATGAAGTAGACGTAGGTGATGCAAAACCCATCAAACAACACCCCTATAGAGTTAATCCGGAAAAAGCTGTTTTGATAAAAGATGAAATTGATTATATGCTCAAGAATGATATCATTGAGCCCAGTTTCAGCAACTGGAGTTCCCCATGTCTCCTAGTCCCGAAAGACGGTGGATCTTTCAGGTTTGTGACCGACTTTAGGAAGGTAAATGCGCTCACCAAAGCTGATTCCTATCCATTACCTCGAATAGAAGACGTTATTGATAAAGTTGGTCAAGCTAGGATAATTTCCAAAATTGATTTACTTTCAGGATACTGGCAAATCCCCTTATCTGACCGTGATCAAGGTAGACTGCCTCGTGTCGCGTGTGTGCGATCTAGTTAAAAACTTAGGCCCCAATGGAGGTTATCCTCAACTCATGTAGCCATTGGTTGGGGTAGTCATCTGATCCGAATCAATCAATCAGATCTTGATGGAAAATTTCTTAGTCTTAGACACCCTTAATAAGACAGTGGAAAAACCCCGGTAGTTGCGCCATCAATCCATATAAGGTATTATACAATGTCAAAATAAAACATTACTGGACCTAAGTAGGTCACAATCCATCCATCCATCCATCCATCCATCCATCCATCCATCCATCCTTCTTTCCTTCCATCCAATCCATCCATCCATCCATCCATCCATCCATCCCTCCATCCCTCCATCCCTTCATCCATCCATCCATCCATCCATCATTCCTTCCATCCATTCCATCCATCCCTCCATCATTCCTCCATCCATCCAGAAATGATGAGTTAATAATCGCAATTCCAGTATAGAAACTGTGCTAAAAAATGTGGGGGGAAAAACTAAAATGTGGAGATTTTGAACGGTTATTACCTTTTTATCTAGATCTAGACTGACTCACATTGCTTAATGATCGAATTTCAAGGCTTTTAGAATAAAAGACTGACACACATCTTCAAATGTACAATAGGTCAATATTACCACATATGACATGTATTGTCAAGAAAAGTCGGGAAAGACATTTAAATGTAAATTTTAAAACCTCATTTTCTTTTACGCACTGTACTCTATGACCACACAGGACCTGTGTGGGCTTAATAAAAGACGGAAATAGACATTGAAAAGTAAATTTTTAAATGTTATTTCCTTTTACGCACAGCACTTTATGGCCACGCAGGACCTGAGTAGTCAAGCGATTTCATTGGTCCGATTTGTATTCTCAAGCCGTACCTTAGTAATGACCTTTCTGAGCATGCGCAGTGATCGAGTTCGACGGATTTTTGTCAACAAACAAACATGGCTACGTGATTGTCTTCACATCAATTTTTGCAATAACAAACCATTTGTTTTCAACATGACGTGTAAATAATGCAGTTATTGCTCGAAATAACAGATACCATGACAGGAGTACATTGTTCAGCGAAAGAAACTTGAAGGTAATTTTTTTTTAATAAGTAGACGCTAAATCTAGATCTAGTGAAGTCGCCATGCCACCACACAGCGATATCTCACTGACTTCACTGACTGACGCGCTGACATTAGTTTCTAAATCTACTAATATGTCGTCAATTGTTGTCTAGTACAGCTTAATTCCTTTATAAGTATTAATTTAGTTGACTATTTACCAATGGTAAACACGCTTGTCAATTACTATTTTTAAATAAATGAAACTGTAGAACCCAGTCATAACGACCCACGAATCTAGTAGACCTAGATCTAGAATTTTCTAGATCTAGTCTAGAATAGTCTAGATCTAGATTCTAGTTGATAGTAGTTGTATATTTAGAAATTAACATCTGTGTTTGCTGAGTATTGACTAAAATATAAATTTTAGTATAAGCAGTTTTCTAAATTTATGGTTAGATTTATTCCTTGTGTTTTGATCTATGGTCAGTATAATAATATAAGCCCTATTGACTATTCATTATGATTAGTTTTTCAAAATACAATTTTGTTGACTATGACATTATTAGGTTGTTACAATAGGATGAGTTACTGCTAATATTAGTCATTCTAGTTATGTATATTATTAACTTTTTTAAAATTAAATAAAAGTTGTTCTTTTATTTTTATTTTACAGTCCAACAATTTCTTCAATGAATGCCAAAAAAGCTGGTTGTGTGTGAACCCAAATCAGTTTTGACTGCAAACAAGAATCAAGAAATATAACTGTCCCTTACATTATTTGCTTGCTGACATCTACATATCCAGAAGATATGCCACAATTAGGACTGTGCAAGCATTGTGGATAAAACTTTGAGCTTTCCGCAAGGAAATTTGATGTCGTGAAATGTAAATTTGACCTCATGGTTTACAAGAAGCTCACTTTAGATACACCTACATCATGATGTCAATATTAGAGCCATGTTATCTATAAAGACAGTGGTGTTAGTTTCTCAAAATTCAGATGTTTACTTGGTGAATGGATTTGAAAAAAAAACAATGAATCTCTCATCACTTTACATACTGTTGCGCAAAGTTTTGCTGCGATACTACTAAGTAAGTACACTAAAGCTGCTTATGTTTTTATTAGCAAGATAAATGCTGTTTGTACTAGAACTTAAGAGCAATACAGCAGCAAAGTGCCCATCTACTATAAATAACTTATGATGTCAAGTTATTGAGCTCACCCTCTTCAAGCAGAATTGTGAATGTCGTCATAAGCTAAAGTTGTATGTGAATATTATCAGTACATTATTTGTCAAATTTGTATTAAACTATAGTTCAAATATGCTAAAATGTACTATATCAAGCTTGTGTTAGTCTGGGAAAAAGACAATAGCAACTACACATGTCAATAGTTGATCAGAAAGGTTTAACTTTTAGTGCAAGTAAACTGCGGAATTGTGCAAACTAAACCACTATAAGATTATAAGTGGTAAAACTTCAGAAGAATGTGCAAACTATAGTTGGCAATGGTTTATTTTTCAACTGCTTATGTTGACTTTTGAATACTAAAAGTTTCTTCCTGATATTGCTGATAGATTTTTTTTTATGGCACTTTAAATGTTTAAAAGTTAATTTTCTCAAAACTTGTTTTTTCAAGATTTTTGCTTATTGTAACTCTAATGTTTTAGCTGTTTGCAGAGATAATGTCTTGAAACTTGGTGTACTTTTTCATTATTCATTTTATGGTGTAACTATACATGTGAGAATGATGTGCATTGTGTACATTTTTATTTTTAAGAAATTTCATAACTTGTATGCCTTGTTTTAAATGATACATTTTTATAAAAATTGAAAAAAAATGTTTCTTTTACATTTTAATGAAAACAAACTGCTACTGTAACTCTAGAATGGTTCTAGTTAAATAAACAGAAATAAAACCATCATTATTTGTTCACATTATTGAAACATTAGATTTGTAAAAAAAGGAGTTTTTTTCAAGATGGCCGCCGTTACCATGGCAACCATGCATAATTAGGTCCTGAGAATGTGGAATTTTTATTTACAGTTGCTAACTATTAATAACAGTATATTGTTACTTGCTTATCTCTGCTGTGGGCTAGTTTGGTTTTTGCAGTGGAGTGGCCCCTTAAATTTCTTTCCCGACTTTTCTTGACAATACATGTCATATGTGGTCATATTGACCTATTGTACATTTGAAGATGTGTGTCAGTCTTTTATTCTAAAAGCCTTGAAATTAGAACATTATACAAACTAGCCGTAGACAGCGATGAAAACAATTGTAAAGCGGCGTCATAATACAAAAGTCCGAATAGCATAGCACTTTATGGCCACGCAGGACCTGTGTAGTGATAAAACAAGTTAATAAAAAGTCTAGTGACAATTTAAGCGCAATTTCCTTATGTTATCTAAAAATAGCTCTGTCATAGCGTAAAGCACACACGGGGACAAAACACAAGACGTATAATGCTGGGGTGCGTTCAAGCTAGGAGAACGATCGGTTTGTAGGTGTTTATGTTATTTAAAAAAATTTGTGATCGAACGAAAGTATATTTTTGAAAACTTTTTTGGACAATATTGTTCTAAATTATGACAGGAATCGATTGGTGAAATGTTTCAAGTCGCTAAGAGGTCTGGTTGCCGAGATATGGGCCAAAAACTTCATTTTTTCGAGGTTTTTTGGCTTTTCCGGGAAATCCAGAAAGGAATTCTGGAATTTATTTGGCCCACAATCATCCTCGGAACTTGCTTAACATATTTGCTTTTGGAACTAGTCCTCGATATTGCTTCGTTGAGGAGGAGATACGACTTAAAGCTGCAGAAATCCATCCATCCATCCATCCATCCATCCATCCATCCATCCATCCATCCATCCATCCATCCATCCATCCATCCATCCATCCATCCATCCATCCATCCATCCATCCATCCATCCTTCCTTCCTTCCATCCAATCCATCCATCCATCCCTCCATCCCTTCATCCATCCATCCATCCATCCATCATTCCTTCCATCCAATCCATCCATCCCTCCATCCATTCCTCCATCCATCCAGAAATGATGAGTTAATAATCGCCATTCCAGTATAGAAACTGTGCTAAAAATGTGGGGGGGAAAACTAAAATGTGGAGATTTTGAACGTTTATTACCTTTTTATCTAGATCTAGACTGACTCACATTGCTAAATGATCGAATTTCAAGGCTTTTAGAATAAAAGACTGACACACATCTTCAAATGTACAATAGGTCAATATTACCACATATGACATGTATTGTCAAGAAAAGTCGGGAAAGACATTTAAATGTAAATTTTAAAACCTCATTTTCTTTTACGCACTGTACTCTATGACCACACAGGACCTGTGTGGGCTTAATAAAAGACGGAAATAGACATTGAAAAGTAAATTTTTAAATGTTATTTCCTTTTACGCACAGCACTTTATGGCCACGCAGGACCTGAGTAGTCAAGCGATTTCATTGGTCCGATTTGTATTCTCAAGCCGTACCTTAGTAATGACCTTTCTGAGCATGCGCAGTGATCGAGTTCGACGGATTTTTGTCAACAAACAAACATGGCTACGTGATTGTCTTCACATCAATTTTTGCAATAACAAACCATTTGTTTTCAACATGACGTGTAAATAATGCAGTTATTGCTCGAAATAACAGATACCATGACAGGAGTACATTGTTCAGCGAAAGAAACTTGAAGGTAATTTTTTTTTAATAAGTAGACGCTAAATCTAGATCTAGTGAAGTCGCCATGCCACCACACAGCGATATCTCACTGACTTCACTGACTGACGCGCTGACATTAGTTTCTAAATCTACTAATATGTCGTCAATTGTTGTCTAGTACAGCTTAATTCCTTTATAAGTATTAATTTAGTTGACTATTTACCAATGGTAAACACGCTTGTCAATTACTATTTTTAAATAAATGAAACTGTAGAACCCAGTCATAACGACCCACGAATCTAGTAGACCTAGATCTAGAATTTTCTAGATCTAGTCTAGAATAGTCTAGATCTAGATTCTAGTTGATAGTAGTTGTATATTTAGAAATTAACATCTGTGTTTGCTGAGTATTGACTAAAATATAAATTTTAGTATAAGCAGTTTTCTAAATTTATGGTTAGATTTATTCCTTGTGTTTTGATCTATGGTCAGTATAATAATATAAGCCCTATTGACTATTCATTATGATTAGTTTTTCAAAATACAATTTTGTTGACTATGACATTATTAGGTTGTTACAATAGGATGAGTTACTGCTAATATTAGTCATTCTAGTTATGTATATTATTAACTTTTTTAAAATTAAATAAAAGTTGTTCTTTTATTTTTATTTTACAGTCCAACAATTTCTTCAATGAATGCCAAAAAAGCTGGTTGTGTGTGAACCCAAATCAGTTTTGACTGCAAACAAGAATCAAGAAATATAACTGTCCCTTACATTATTTGCTTGCTGACATCTACATATCCAGAAGATATGCCACAATTAGGACTGTGCAAGCATTGTGGATAAAACTTTGAGCTTTCCGCAAGGAAATTTGATGTCGTGAAATGTAAATTTGACCTCATGGTTTACAAGAAGCTCACTTTAGATACACCTACATCATGATGTCAATATTAGAGCCATGTTATCTATAAAGACAGTGGTGTTAGTTTCTCAAAATTCAGATGTTTACTTGGTGAATGGATTTGAAAAAAAAACAATGAATCTCTCATCACTTTACATACTGTTGCGCAAAGTTTTGCTGCGATACTACTAAGTAAGTACACTAAAGCTGCTTATGTTTTTATTAGCAAGATAAATGCTGTTTGTACTAGAACTTAAGAGCAATACAGCAGCAAAGTGCCCATCTACTATAAATAACTTATGATGTCAAGTTATTGAGCTCACCCTCTTCAAGCAGAATTGTGAATGTCGTCATAAGCTAAAGTTGTATGTGAATATTATCAGTACATTATTTGTCAAATTTGTATTAAACTATAGTTCAAATATGCTAAAATGTACTATATCAAGCTTGTGTTAGTCTGGGAAAAAGACAATAGCAACTACACATGTCAATAGTTGATCAGAAAGGTTTAACTTTTAGTGCAAGTAAACTGCGGAATTGTGCAAACTAAACCACTATAAGATTATAAGTGGTAAAACTTCAGAAGAATGTGCAAACTATAGTTGGCAATGGTTTATTTTTCAACTGCTTATGTTGACTTTTGAATACTAAAAGTTTCTTCCTGATATTGCTGATAGATTTTTTTTTATGGCACTTTAAATGTTTAAAAGTTAATTTTCTCAAAACTTGTTTTTTCAAGATTTTTGCTTATTGTAACTCTAATGTTTTAGCTGTTTGCAGAGATAATGTCTTGAAACTTGGTGTACTTTTTCATTATTCATTTTATGGTGTAACTATACATGTGAGAATGATGTGCATTGTGTACATTTTTATTTTTAAGAAATTTCATAACTTGTATGCCTTGTTTTAAATGATACATTTTTATAAAAATTGAAAAAAAAATGTTTCTTTTACATTTTAATGAAAACAAACTGCTACTGTAACTCTAGAATGGTTCTAGTTAAATAAACAGAAATAAAACCATCATTATTTGTTCACATTATTGAAACATTAGATTTGTAAAAAAGGTGTTTTTTTCAAGATGGCCGCCGTTACCATGGCAACCATGCATAATTAGGTCCTGAGAATGTGGAGTTTTTATTTACAGTTGCTAACTATTAATAATAGTATATTGTTACTTGCTTATCTCTGCTGTGGGCTAGTTTGGTTTTTGCAGTGGAGTGGCCCCTTAAATTTCTTTCCCGACTTTTCTTGACAATACATGTCATATGTGGTCATATTGACCTATTGTACATTTGAAGATGTGTGTCAGTCTTTTATTCTAAAAGCCTTGAAATTAGAACATTATACAAACTAGCCGTAGACAGCGATGAAAACAATTGTAAAGCGGCGTCATAATACAAAAGTCCGAATAGCATAGCACTTTATGGCCACGCAGGACCTGTGTAGTGATAAAACAAGTTAATAAAAAGTCTAGTGACAATTTAAGCGCAATTTCCTTATGTTATCTAAAAATAGCTCTGTCATAGCGTAAAGCACACACGGGGACAAAACACAAGACGTATAATGCTGGGGTGCGTTCAAGCTAGGAGAACGATCGGTTTGTAGGTGTTTATGTTATTTAAAAAAATTTGTGATCGAACGAAAGTATTTTGAAAACTTTTTTGGACAATATTGTTCTAAATTATGACAGGAATCGATTGGTGAAATGTTTCAAGTCGCTAAGAGGTCTGGTTGCCGAGATATGGGCCAAAAACTTCATTTTTTCGAGGTTTTTTGGCTTTTCCGGGAAATCCAGAAAGGAATTCTGGAATTTATTTGGCCCACAATCATCCTCGGAACTTGCTTAACATATTTGCTTTTGGAACTAGTCCTCGATATTGCTTCGTTGAGGAGGAGATACGACTTAAAGCTGCAGAAATCCATCCATCCATCCATCCATCCATCCATCCATCCATCCATCCATCCATCCATCCATCCATCCATCCATCCATCCTTCCTTCCTTCCTTCCATCCAATCCATCCATCCCTCCATCCATTCCTCCATCCATCCAGAAATGATGAGTTAATAATCGCCATTCCAGTATAGAAACTGTGCTAAAAATGTGGGGGGGGGGGGGGGGAAACTAAAATGTGGAGATTTTGAACGTTTATTACCTTTTTATCTAGATCTAGACTGACTCACATTGCTTAATGATCGAATTTCAAGGCTTTTAGAATAAAAGACTGACACACATCTTCAAATGTACAATAGGTCAATATTACCACATATGACATGTATTGTCAAGAAAAGTCGGGAAAGACATTTAAATGTAAATTTTAAAACCTCATTTTCTTTTACGCACTGTACTCTATGACCACACAGGACCTGTGTGGGCTTAATAAAAGACGGAAATAGACATTGAAAAGTAAATTTTTAAATGTTATTTCCTTTTACGCACAGCACTTTATGGCCACGCAGGACCTGAGTAGTCAAGCGATTTCATTGGTCCGATTTGTATTCTCAAGCCGTACCTTAGTAATGACCTTTCTGAGCATGCGCAGTGATCGAGTTCGACGGATTTTTGTCAACAAACAAACATGGCTACGTGATTGTCTTCACATCAATTTTTGCAATAACAAACCATTTGTTTTCAACATGACGTGTAAATAATGCAGTTATTGCTCGAAATAACAGATACCATGACAGGAGTACATTGTTCAGCGAAAGAAACTTGAAGGTAATTTTTTTTTAATAAGTAGACGCTAAATCTAGATCTAGTGAAGTCGCCATGCCACCACACAGCGATATCTCACTGACTTCACTGACTGACGCGCTGACATTAGTTTCTAAATCTACTAATATGTCGTCAATTGTTGTCTAGTACAGCTTAATTCCTTTATAAGTATTAATTTAGTTGACTATTTACCAATGGTAAACACGCTTGTCAATTACTATTTTTAAATAAATGAAACTGTAGAACCCAGTCATAACGACCCACGAATCTAGTAGACCTAGATCTAGAATTTTCTAGATCTAGTCTAGAATAGTCTAGATCTAGATTCTAGTTGATAGTAGTTGTATATTTAGAAATTAACATCTGTGTTTGCTGAGTATTGACTAAAATATAAATTTTAGTATAAGCAGTTTTCTAAATTTATGGTTAGATTTATTCCTTGTGTTTTGATCTATGGTCAGTATAATAATATAAGCCCTATTGACTATTCATTATGATTAGTTTTTCAAAATACAATTTTGTTGACTATGACATTATTAGGTTGTTACAATAGGATGAGTTACTGCTAATATTAGTCATTCTAGTTATGTATATTATTAACTTTTTTAAAATTAAATAAAAGTTGTTCTTTTATTTTTATTTTACAGTCCAACAATTTCTTCAATGAATGCCAAAAAAGCTGGTTGTGTGTGAACCCAAATCAGTTTTGACTGCAAACAAGAATCAAGAAATATAACTGTCCCTTACATTATTTGCTTGCTGACATCTACATATCCAGAAGATATGCCACAATTAGGACTGTGCAAGCATTGTGGATAAAACTTTGAGCTTTCCGCAAGGAAATTTGATGTCGTGAAATGTAAATTTGACCTCATGGTTTACAAGAAGCTCACTTTAGATACACCTACATCATGATGTCAATATTAGAGCCATGTTATCTATAAAGACAGTGGTGTTAGTTTCTCAAAATTCAGATGTTTACTTGGTGAATGGATTTGAAAAAAAAATAATGAATCTCTCATCACTTTACATACTGTTGCGCAAAGTTTTGCTGCGATACTACTAAGTAAGTACACTAAAGCTGCTTATGTTTTTATTAGCAAGATAAATGCTGTTTGTACTAGAACTTAAGAGCAATACAGCAGCAAAGTGCCCATCTACTATAAATAACTTATGATGTCAAGTTATTGAGCTCACCCTCTTCAAGCAGAATTGTGAATGTCGTCATAAGCTAAAGTTGTATGTGAATATTATCAGTACATTATTTGTCAAATTTGTATTAAACTATAGTTCAAATATGCTAAAATGTACTATATCAAGCTTGTGTTAGTCTGGGAAAAAGACAATAGCAACTACACATGTCAATAGTTGATCAGAAAGGTTTAACTTTTAGTGCAAGTAAACTGCGGAATTGTGCAAACTAAACCACTATAAGATTATAAGTGGTAAAACTTCAGAAGAATGTGCAAACTATAGTTGGCAATGGTTTATTTTTCAACTGCTTATGTTGACTTTTGAATACTAAAAGTTTCTTCCTGATATTGCTGATAGATTTTTTTTTATGGCACTTTAAATGTTTAAAAGTTAATTTTCTCAAAACTTGTTTTTTCAAGATTTTTGCTTATTGTAACTCTAATGTTTTAGCTGTTTGCAGAGATAATGTCTTGAAACTTGGTGTACTTTTTCATTATTCATTTTATGGTGTAACTATACATGTGAGAATGATGTGCATTGTGTACATTTTTATTTTTAAGAAATTTCATAACTTGTATGCCTTGTTTTGAATGATACATTTTTATAAAAATTGAACAAAAATGTTTCTTTTACATTTTAATGAAAACAAACTGCTACTGTAACTCTAGAATGGTTCTAGTTAAATAAACAGAAAAAAAACCATCATTATTTGTTCACATTATTGAAACATTAGATTTGTAAAAAAGGTGTTTTTTTCAAGATGGCCGCCGTTACCATGGCAACCATGCATAATTAGGTCCTGAGAATGTGGAGTTTTTATTTACAGTTGCTAACTATTAATAATAGTATATTGTTACTTGCTTATCTCTGCTGTGGGCTAGTTTGGTTTTTGCAGTGGAGTGGCCCCTTAAATTTCTTTCCCGACTTTTCTTGACAATACATGTCATATGTGGTCATATTGACCTATTGTACATTTGAAGATGTGTGTCAGTCTTTTATTCTAAAAGCCTTGAAATTAGAACATTATACAAACTAGCCGTAGACAGCGATGAAAACAATTGTAAAGCGGCGTCATAATACAAAAGTCCGAATAGCATAGCACTTTATGGCCACGCAGGACCTGTGTAGTGATAAAACAAGTTAATAAAAAGTCTAGTGACAATTTAAGCGCAATTTCCTTATGTTATCTAAAAATAGCTCTGTCATAGCGTAAAGCACACACGGGGACAAAACACAAGACGTATAATGCTGGGGTGCGTTCAAGCTAGGAGAACGATCGGTTTGTAGGTGTTTATGTTATTTTAAAAAATTTGTGATCGAACGAAAGTATATTTTTGAAAACTTTTTTGGACAATATTGTTCTAAATTATGACAGGAATCGATTGGTGAAATGTTTCAAGTCGCTAAGAGGTCTGGTTGCCGAGATATGGGCCAAAAACTTCATTTTTTCGAGGTTTTTTGGCTTTTCCGGGAAATCCAGAAAGGAATTCTGGAATTTATTTGGCCCACAATCATCCTCGGAACTTGCTTAACATATTTGCTTTTGGAACTAGTCCTCGATATTGCTTCGTTGAGGAGGAGATACGACTTAAAGCTGCAGAAATCCATCCATCCATCCATCCATCCATCCATCCATCCATCCTTCCTTCCTTCCATCCAATCCATCCATCCATCCCTCCATCCCTTCATCCATCCATCCATCCATCCATCCATCATTCCTTCCATCCAATCCATCCATCCCTCCATCCATTCCTCCATCCATCCAGAAATGATGAGTTAATAATCGCCATTCCAGTATAGAAACTGTGCTAAAAATGTGGGGGGAAAAACTAAAATGTGGAGATTTTGAACGTTTATTACCTTTTTATCTAGATCTAGACTGACTCACATTGCTTAATGATCGAATTTCAAGGCTTTTAGAATAAAAGACTGACACACATCTTCAAATGTACAATAGGTCAATATTACCACATATGACATGTATTGTCAAGAAAAGTCGGGAAAGACATTTAAATGTAAATTTTAAAACCTCATTTTCTTTTACGCACTGTACTCTATGACCACACAGGACCTGTGTGGGCTTAATAAAAGACGGAAATAGACATTGAAAAGTAAATTTTTAAATGTTATTTCCTTTTACGCACAGCACTTTATGGCCACGCAGGACCTGAGTAGTCAAGCGATTTCATTGGTCCGATTTGTATTCTCAAGCCGTACCTTAGTAATGACCTTTCTGAGCATGCGCAGTGATCGAGTTCGACGGATTTTTGTCAACAAACAAACATGGCTACGTGATTGTCTTCACATCAATTTTTGCAATAACAAACCATTTGTTTTCAACATGACGTGTAAATAATGCAGTTATTGCTCGAAATAACAGATACCATGACAGGAGTACATTGTTCAGCGAAAGAAACTTGAAGGTAATTTTTTTTTAATAACTAGACGCTAAATCTAGATCTAGTGAAGTCGCCATGCCACCACACAGCGATATCTCACTGACTTCACTGACTGACGCGCTGACATTAGTTTCTAAATCTACTAATATGTTGTCAATTGTTGTCTAGTACAGCTTAATTCCTTTATAAGTATTAATTTAGTTGACTATTTACCAATGGTAAACACGCTTGTCAATTACTATTTTTAAATAAATGAAACTGTAGAACCCAGTCATAACGACCCACGAATCTAGTAGACCTAGATCTAGAATTTTCTAGATCTAGTCTAGAATAGTCTAGATCTAGATTCTAGTTGATAGTAGTTGTATATTTAGAAATTAACATCTGTGTTTGCTGAGTATTGACTAAAATATAAATTTTAGTATAAGCAGTTTTCTAAATTTATGGTTAGATTTATTCCTTGTGTTTTGATCTATGGTCAGTATAATAATATAAGCCCTATTGACTATTCATTATGATTAGTTTTTCAAAATACAATTTTGTTGACTATGACATTATTAGGTTGTTACAATAGGATGAGTTACTGCTAATATTAGTCATTCTAGTTATGTATATTATTAACTTTTTAAAAATTAAATAAAAGTTGTTCTTTTATTTTTATTTTACAGTCCAACAATTTCTTCAATGAATGCCAAAAAAGCTGGTTGTGTGTGAACCCAAATCAGTTTTGACTGCAAACAAGAATCAAGAAATATAACTGTCCCTTACATTATTTGCTTGCTGACATCTACATATCCAGAAGATATGCCACAATTAGGACTGTGCAAGCATTGTGGATAAAACTTTGAGCTTTCCGCAAGGAAATTTGATGTCGTGAAATGTAAATTTGACCTCATGGTTTACAAGAAGCTCACTTTAGATACACCTACATCATGATGTCAATATTAGAGCCATGTTATCTATAAAGACAGTGGTGTTAGTTTCTCAAAATTCAGATGTTTACTTGGTGAATGGATTTGAAAAAAAAACAATGAATCTCTCATCACTTTACATACTGTTGCGCAAAGTTTTGCTGCGATACTACTAAGTAAGTACACTAAAGCTGCTTATGTTTTTATTAGCAAGATAAATGCTGTTTGTACTAGAACTTAAGAGCAATACAGCAGCAAAGTGCCCATCTACTATAAATAACTTATGATGTCAAGTTATTGAGCTCACCCTCTTCAAGCAGAATTGTGAATGTCGTCATAAGCTAAAGTTGTATGTGAATATTATCAGTACATTATTTGTCAAATTTGTATTAAACTATAGTTCAAATATGCTAAAATGTACTATATCAAGCTTGTGTTAGTCTGGGAAAAAGACAATAGCAACTACACATGTCAATAGTTGATCAGAAAGGTTTAACTTTTAGTGCAAGTAAACTGCGGAATTGTGCAAACTAAACCACTATAAGATTATAAGTGGTAAAACTTCAGAAGAATGTGCAAACTATAGTTGGCAATGGTTTATTTTTCAACTGCTTATGTTGAACTTTGAATACTAAAAGTTTCTTCCTGATATTGCTGATAGATTTTTTTTATGGCACTTTAAATGTTTAAAAGTTAATTTTCTCAAAACTTGTTTTTTCAAGATTTTTGCTTATTGTAACTCTAATGTTTTAGCTGTTTGCAGAGATAATGTCTTGAAACTTGGTGTACTTTTTCATTATTCATTTTATGGTGTAACTATACATGTGAGAATGATGTGCATTGTGTACATTTTTATTTTTAAGAAATTTCATAACTTGTATGCCTTGTTTTAAATGATACATTTTTATAAAAATTGAAAAAAAATGTTTCTTTTACATTTTAATGAAAACAAACTGCTACTGTAACTCTAGAATGGTTCTAGTTAAATAAACAGAAATAAAACCATCATTATTTGTTCACATTATTGAAACATTAGATTTGTAAAAAAAAGGTGTTTTTTTCAAGATGGCCGCCGTTACCATGGCAACCATGCATAATTAGGTCCTGAGAATGTGGAATTTTTATTTACAGTTGCTAACTATTAATAACAGTATATTGTTACTTGCTTATCTCTGCTGTGGGCTAGTTTGGTTTTTGCAGTGGAGTGGCCCCTTAAATTTCTTTCCCGACTTTTCTTGACAATACATGTCATATGTGGTCATATTGACCTATTGTACATTTGAAGATGTGTGTCAGTCTTTTATTCTAAAAGCCTTGAAATTAGAACATTATACAAACTAGCCGTAGACAGCGATGAAAACAATTGTAAAGCGGCGTCATAATACAAAAGTCCGAATAGCATAGCACTTTATGGCCACGCAGGACCTGTGTAGTGATAAAACAAGTTAATAAAAAGTCTAGTGACAATTTAAGCGCAATTTCCTTATGTTATCTAAAAATAGCTCTGTCATAGCGTAAAGCACACACGGGGACAAAACACAAGACGTATAATGCTGGGGTGCGTTCAAGCTAGGAGAACGATCGGTTTGTAGGTGTTTATGTTATTTAAAAAAATTTGTGATCGAACGAAAGTATATTTTTGAAAACTTTTTTGGACAATATTGTTCTAAATTATGACAGGAATCGATTGGTGAAATGTTTCAAGTCGCTAAGAGGTCTGGTTGCCGAGATATGGGCCAAAAACTTCATTTTTTCGAGGTTTTTTGGCTTTTCCGGGAAATCCAGAAAGGAATTCTGGAATTTATTTGGCCCACAATCATCCTCGGAACTTGCTTAACATATTTGCTTTTGGAACTAGTCCTCGATATTGCTTCGTTGAGGAGGAGATACGACTTAAAGCTGCAGAAATCCATCCATCCATCCATCCATCCATCCATCCATCCATCCATCCATCCATCCATCCATTCATCCATTAATCCATCCATCCATCCATCCATCCTTCCTTCCTTCCTTCCATCCAATCCATCCATCCATCCCTCCATCCCTTCATCCATCCATCCATCCATCCATCATTCCTTCCATCCAATCCATCCATCCCTCCATCCATTCCTCCATCCATCCAGAAATGATGAGTTAATAATCGCCATTCCAGTATAGAAACTGTGCTAAAAATGTGGGGGGGGGGGGGGGAAAACTAAAATGTGGAGATTTTGAACGTTTATTACCTTTTTATCTAGATCTAGACTGACTCACATTGCTTAATGATCGAATTTCAAGGCTTTTAGAATAAAAGACTGACACACATCTTCAAATGTACAATAGGTCAATATTACCACATATGACATGTATTGTCAAGAAAAGTCGGGAAAGACATTTAAATGTAAATTTTAAAACCTCATTTTCTTTTACGCACTGTACTCTATGACCACACAGGACCTGTGTGGGCTTAATAAAAGACGGAAATAGACATTGAAAAGTAAATTTTTAAATGTTATTTCCTTTTACGCACAGCACTTTATGGCCACGCAGGACCTGAGTAGTCAAGCGATTTCATTGGTCCGATTTGTATTCTCAAGCCGTACCTTAGTAATGACCTTTCTGAGCATGCGCAGTGATCGAGTTCGACGGATTTTTGTCAACAAACAAACATGGCTACGTGATTGTCTTCACATCAATTTTTGCAATAACAAACCATTTGTTTTCAACATGACGTGTAAATAATGCAGTTATTGCTCGAAATAACAGATACCATGACAGGAGTACATTGTTCAGCGAAAGAAACTTGAAGGTAATTTTTTTTTAATAACTAGACGCTAAATCTAGATCTAGTGAAGTCGCCATGCCACCACGCAGCGATATCTCACTGACTTCACTGACTGACGCGCTGACATTAGTTTCTAAATCTACTAATATGTTGTCAATTGTTGTCTAGTACAGCTTAATTCCTTTATAAGTATTAATTTAGTTGACTATTTACCAATGGTAAACACGCTTGTCAATTACTATTTTTAAATAAATGAAACTGTAGAACCCAGTCATAACGACCCACGAATCTAGTAGACCTAGATCTAGAATTTTCTAGATCTAGTCTAGAATAGTCTAGATCTAGATTCTAGTTGATAGTAGTTGTATATTTAGAAATTAACATCTGTGTTTGCTGAGTATTGACTAAAATATAAATTTTAGTATAAGCAGTTTTCTAAATTTATGGTTAGATTTATTCCTTGTGTTTTGATCTATGGTCAGTATAATAATATAAGCCCTATTGACTATTCATTATGATTAGTTTTTCAAAATACAATTTTGTTGACTATGACATTATTAGGTTGTTACAATAGGATGAGTTACTGCTAATATTAGTCATTCTAGTTATGTATATTATTAACTTTTTTAAAATTAAATAAAAGTTGTTCTTTTATTTTTATTTTACAGTCCAACAATTTCTTCAATGAATGCCAAAAAAGCTGGTTGTGTGTGAACCCAAATCAGTTTTGACTGCAAACAAGAATCAAGAAATATAACTGTCCCTTACATTATTTGCTTGCTGACATCTACATATCCAGAAGATATGCCACAATTAGGACTGTGCAAGCATTGTGGATAAAACTTTGAGCTTTCCGCAAGGAAATTTGATGTCGTGAAATGTAAATTTGACCTCATGGTTTACAAGAAGCTCACTTTAGATACACCTACATCATGATGTCAATATTAGAGCCATGTTATCTATAAAGACAGTGGTGTTAGTTTCTCAAAATTCAGATGTTTACTTGGTGAATGGATTTGAAAAAAAAACAATGAATCTCTCATCACTTTACATACTGTTGCGCAAAGTTTTGCTGCGATACTACTAAGTAAGTACACTAAAGCTGCTTATGTTTTTATTAGCAAGATAAATGCTGTTTGTACTAGAACTTAAGAGCAATACAGCAGCAAAGTGCCCATCTACTATAAATAACTTATGATGTCAAGTTATTGAGCTCACCCTCTTCAAGCAGAATTGTGAATGTCGTCATAAGCTAAAGTTGTATGTGAATATTATCAGTACATTATTTGTCAAATTTGTATTAAACTATAGTTCAAATATGCTAAAATGTACTATATCAAGCTTGTGTTAGTCTGGGAAAAAGACAATAGCAACTACACATGTCAATAGTTGATCAGAAAGGTTTAACTTTTAGTGCAAGTAAACTGCGGAATTGTGCAAACTAAACCACTATAAGATTATAAGTGGTAAAACTTCAGAAGAATGTGCAAACTATAGTTGGCAATGGTTTATTTTTCAACTGCTTATGTTGAACTTTGAATACTAAAAGTTTCTTCCTGATATTGCTGATAAATTTTTTTTATGGCACTTTAAATGTTTAAAAGTTAATTTTCTCAAAACTTGTTTTTTCAAGATTTTTGCTTATTGTAACTCTAATGTTTTAGCTGTTTGCAGAGATAATGTCTTGAAACTTGGTGTACTTTTTCATTATTCATTTTATGGTGTAACTATACATGTGAGAATGATGTGCATTGTGTACATTTTTATTTTTAAGAAATTTCATAACTTGTATGCCTTGTTTTAAATGATACATTTTTATAAAAATTGAAAAAAAATGTTTCTTTTACATTTTAATGAAAACAAACTGCTACTGTAACTCTAGAATGGTTCTAGTTAAATAAACAGAAATAAAACCATCATTATTTGTTCACATTATTGAAACATTAGATTTGTAAAAAAAAAGGTGTTTTTTTCAAGATGGCCGCCGTTACCATGGCAACCATGCATAATTAGGTCCTGAGAATGTGGAATTTTTATTTACAGTTGCTAACTATTAATAACAGTATATTGTTACTTGCTTATCTCTGCTGTGGGCTAGTTTGGTTTTTGCAGTGGAGTGGCCCCTTAAATTTCTTTCCCGACTTTTCTTGACAATACATGTCATATGTGGTCATATTGACCTATTGTACATTTGAAGATGTGTGTCAGTCTTTTATTCTAAAAGCCTTGAAATTAGAACTTTATACAAACTAGCCGTAGACAGCGATGAAAACAATTGTAAAGCGGCGTCATAATACAAAAGTCCGAATAGCATAGCACTTTATGGCCACGCAGGACCTGTGTAGTGATAAAACAAGTTAATAAAAAGTCTAGTGACAATTTAAGCGCAATTTCCTTATGTTATCTAAAAATAGCTCTGTCATAGCGTAAAGCACACACGGGGACAAAACACAAGACGTATAATGCTGGGGTGCGTTCAAGCTAGGAGAACGATCGGTTTGTAGGTGTTTATGTTATTTTAAAAAATTTGTGATCGAACGAAAGTATATTTTTGAAAACTTTTTTGGACAATATTGTTCTAAATTATGACAGGAATCGATTGGTGAAATGTTTCAAGTCGCTAAGAGGTCTGGTTGCCGAGATATGGGCCAAAAACTTCATTTTTTCGAGGTTTTTGGCTTTTCCGGGAAATCCAGAAAGGAATTCTGGAATTTATTTGGCCCACAATCATCCTCGGAACTTGCTTAACATATTTGCTTTTGGAACTAGTCCTCGATATTGCTTCGTTGAGGAGGAGATACGACTTAAAGCTGCAGAAATCCATCCATCCATCCATCCATCCATCCATCCATCCATCCATCCATCCATCCATCCTTCCTTCCTTCCATCCAATCCATCCATCCATCCCTCCATCCCTTCATCCATCCATCCATCCATCCATCATTCCTTCCATCCAATCCATCCATCCCTCCATCCATTCCTCCATCCATCCAGAAATGATGAGTTAATAATCGCCATTCCAGTATAGAAACTGTGCTAAAAATGTGGGAGGGAAAACTAAAATGTGGAGATTTTGAACGTTTATTACCTTTTTATCTAGATCTAGACTGACTCACATTGCTTAATGATCGAATTTCAAGGCTTTTAGAATAAAAGACTGACACACATCTTCAAATGTACAATAGGTCAATATTACCACATATGACATGTATTGTCAAGAAAAGTCGGGAAAGACATTTAAATGTAAATTTTAAAACCTCATTTTCTTTTACGCACTGTACTCTATGACCACACAGGACCTGTGTGGGCTTAATAAAAGACGGAAATAGACATTGAAAAGTAAATTTTTAAATGTTATTTCCCTTTACGCACAGCACTTTATGGCCACGCAGGACCTGAGTAGTCAAGCGATTTCATTGGTCCGATTTGTATTCTCAAGCCGTACCTTAGTAATGACCTTTCTGAGCATGCGCAGTGATCGAGTTCGACGGATTTTTGTCAACAAACAAACATGGCTACGTGATTGTCTTCACATCAATTTTTGCAATAACAAACCATTTGTTTTCAACATGACGTGTAAATAATGCAGTTATTGCTCGAAATAACAGATACCATGACAGGAGTACATTGTTCAGCGAAAGAAACTTGAAGGTAATTTTTTTTTAATAAGTAGACGCTAAATCTAGATCTAGTGAAGTCGCCATGCCACCACACAGCGATATCTCACTGACTTCACTGACTGACGCGCTGACATTAGTTTCTAAATCTACTAATATGTCGTCAATTGTTGTCTAGTACAGCTTAATTCCTTTATAAGTATTAATTTAGTTGACTATTTACCAATGGTAAACACGCTTGTCAATTACTATTTTTAAATAAATGAAACTGTAGAACCCAGTCATAACGACCCACGAATCTAGTAGACCTAGATCTAGAATTTTCTAGATCTAGTCTAGAATAGTCTAGATCTAGATTCTAGTTGATAGTAGTTGTATATTTAGAAATTAACATCTGTGTTTGCTGAGTATTGACTAAAATATAAATTTTAGTATAAGCAGTTTTCTAAATTTATGGTTAGATTTATTCCTTGTGTTTTGATCTATGGTCAGTATAATAATATAAGCCCTATTGACTATTCATTATGATTAGTTTTTCAAAATACAATTTTGTTGACTATGACATTATTAGGTTGTTACAATAGGATGAGTTACTGCTAATATTAGTCATTCTAGTTATGTATATTATTAACTTTTTTAAAATTAAATAAAAGTTGTTCTTTTATTTTTATTTTACAGTCCAACAATTTCTTCAATGAATGCCAAAAAAGCTGGTTGTGTGTGAACCCAAATCAGTTTTGACTGCAAACAAGAATCAAGAAATATAACTGTCCCTTACATTATTTGCTTGCTGACATCTACATATCCAGAAGATATGCCACAATTAGGACTGTGCAAGCATTGTGGATAAAACTTTGAGCTTTCCGCAAGGAAATTTGATGTCGTGAAATGTAAATTTGACCTCATGGTTTACAAGAAGCTCACTTTAGATACACCTACATCATGATGTCAATATTAGAGCCATGTTATCTATAAAGACAGTGGTGTTAGTTTCTCAAAATTCAGATGTTTACTTGGTGAATGGATTTGAAAAAAAAATAATGAATCTCTCATCACTTTACATACTGTTGCGCAAAGTTTTGCTGCGATACTACTAAGTAAGTACACTAAAGCTGCTTATGTTTTTATTAGCAAGATAAATGCTGTTTGTACTAGAACTTAAGAGCAATACAGCAGCAAAGTGCCCATCTACTATAAATAACTTATGATGTCAAGTTATTGAGCTCACCCTCTTCAAGCAGAATTGTGAATGTCGTCATAAGCTAAAGTTGTATGTGAATATTATCAGTACATTATTTGTCAAATTTGTATTAAACTATAGTTCAAATATGCTAAAATGTACTATATCAAGCTTGTGTTAGTCTGGGAAAAAGACAATAGCAACTACACATGTCAATAGTTGATCAGAAAGGTTTAACTTTTAGTGCAAGTAAACTGCGGAATTGTGCAAACTAAACCACTATAAGATTATAAGTGGTAAAACTTCAGAAGAATGTGCAAACTATAGTTGGCAATGGTTTATTTTTCAACTGCTTATGTTGACTTTTGAATACTAAAAGTTTCTTCCTGATATTGCTGATAGATTTTTTTTTATGGCACTTTAAATGTTTAAAAGTTAATTTTCTCAAAACTTGTTTTTTCAAGATTTTTGCTTATTGTAACTCTAATGTTTTAGCTGTTTGCAGAGATAATGTCTTGAAACTTGGTGTACTTTTTCATTATTCATTTTATGGTGTAACTATACATGTGAGAATGATGTGCATTGTGTACATTTTTATTTTTAAGAAATTTCATAACTTGTATGCCTTGTTTTGAATGATACATTTTTATAAAAATTGAAAAAAAATGTTTCTTTTACATTTTAATGAAAACAAACTGCTACTGTAACTCTAGAATGGTTCTAGTTAAATAAACAGAAATAAAACCATCATTATTTGTTCACATTATTGAAACATTAGATTTGTAAAAAAGGTGTTTTTTTCAAGATGGCCGCCGTTACCATGGCAACCATGCATAATTAGGTCCTGAGAATGTGGAATTTTTATTTACAGTTGCTAACTATTAATAATAGTATATTGTTACTTGCTTATCTCTGCTGTGGGCTAGTTTGGTTTTTGCAGTGGAGTGGCCCCTTAAATTTCTTTCCCGACTTTTCTTGACAATACATGTCATATGTGGTCATATTGACCTATTGTACATTTGAAGATGTGTGTCAGTCTTTTATTCTAAAAGCCTTGAAATTAGAACATTATACAAACTAGCCGTAGACAGCGATGAAAACAATTGTAAAGCGGCGTCATAATACAAAAGTCCGAATAGCATAGCACTTTATGGCCACGCAGGACCTGTGTAGTGATAAAACAAGTTAATAAAAAGTCTAGTGACAATTTAAGCGCAATTTCCTTATGTTATCTAAAAATAGCTCTGTCATAGCGTAAAGCACACACGGGGACAAAACACAAGACGTATAATGCTGGGGTGCGTTCAAGCTAGGAGAACGATCGGTTTGTAGGTGTTTATGTTATTTTAAAAAATTTGTGATCGAACGAAAGTATATTTTTGAAAACTTTTTTGGACAATATTGTTCTAAATTATGACAGGAATCGATTGGTGAAATGTTTCAAGTCGCTAAGAGGTCTGGTTGCCGAGATATGGGCCAAAAACTTCATTTTTTCGAGGTTTTTTGGCTTTTCCGGGAAATCCAGAAAGGAATTCTGGAATTTATTTGGCCCACAATCATCCTCGGAACTTGCTTAACATATTTGCTTTTGGAACTAGTCCTCGATATTGCTTCGTTGAGGAGGAGATACGACTTAAAGCTGCAGAAATCCATCCATCCATCCATCCATCCATCCATCCATCCATCCATCCATCCATCCATCCATCCATCCATTCATCCATTAATCCATCCATCCATCCATCCATCCTTCCTTCCTTCCTTCCATCCAATCCATCCATCCATCCCTCCATCCCTTCATCCATCCATCCATCCATCCATCATTCCTTCCATCCAATCCATCCATCCCTCCATCCATTCCTCCATCCATCCAGAAATGATGAGTTAATAATCGCCATTCCAGTATAGAAACTGTGCTAAAAATGTGGGGGGGGGGGGGAAAACTAAAATGTGGAGATTTTGAACGTTTATTACCTTTTTATCTAGATCTAGACTGACTCACATTGCTTAATGATCGAATTTCAAGGCTTTTAGAATAAAAGACTGACACACATCTTCAAATGTACAATAGGTCAATATTACCACATATGACATGTATTGTCAAGAAAAGTCGGGAAAGACATTTAAATGTAAATTTTAAAACCTCATTTTCTTTTACGCACTGTACTCTATGACCACACAGGACCTGTGTGGGCTTAATAAAAGACGGAAATAGACATTGAAAAGTAAATTTTTAAATGTTATTTCCTTTTACGCACAGCACTTTATGGCCACGCAGGACCTGAGTAGTCAAGCGATTTCATTGGTCCGATTTGTATTCTCAAGCCGTACCTTAGTAATGACCTTTCTGAGCATGCGCAGTGATCGAGTTCGACGGATTTTTGTCAACAAACAAACATGGCTACGTGATTGTCTTCACATCAATTTTTGCAATAACAAACCATTTGTTTTCAACATGACGTGTAAATAATGCAGTTATTGCTCGAAATAACAGATACCATGACAGGAGTACATTGTTCAGCGAAAGAAACTTGAAGGTAATTTTTTTTTAATAACTAGACGCTAAATCTAGATCTAGTGAAGTCGCCATGCCACCACGCAGCGATATCTCACTGACTTCACTGACTGACGCGCTGACATTAGTTTCTAAATCTACTAATATGTTGTCAATTGTTGTCTAGTACAGCTTAATTCCTTTATAAGTATTAATTTAGTTGACTATTTACCAATGGTAAACACGCTTGTCAATTACTATTTTTAAATAAATGAAACTGTAGAACCCAGTCATAACGACCCACGAATCTAGTAGACCTAGATCTAGAATTTTCTAGATCTAGTCTAGAATAGTCTAGATCTAGATTCTAGTTGATAGTAGTTGTATATTTAGAAATTAACATCTGTGTTTGCTGAGTATTGACTAAAATATAAATTTTAGTATAAGCAGTTTTCTAAATTTATGGTTAGATTTATTCCTTGTGTTTTGATCTATGGTCAGTATAATAATATAAGCCCTATTGACTATTCATTATGATTAGTTTTTCAAAATACAATTTTGTTGACTATGACATTATTAGGTTGTTACAATAGGATGAGTTACTGCTAATATTAGTCATTCTAGTTATGTATATTATTAACTTTTTTAAAATTAAATAAAAGTTGTTCTTTTATTTTTATTTTACAGTCCAACAATT
This sequence comes from Physella acuta, assembly GCF_028476545.2. Classification (NCBI taxonomy): domain Eukaryota; kingdom Metazoa; phylum Mollusca; class Gastropoda; family Physidae; genus Physella; species Physella acuta. The sequence goes on from NW_026731822.1 coordinate 434,177, forward strand.
TCTTCAATGAATGCCAAAAAAGCTGGTTGTGTGTGAACCCAAATCAGTTTTGACTGCAAACAAGAATCAAGAAATATAACTGTCCCTTACATTATTTGCTTGCTGACATCTACATATCCAGAAGATATGCCACAATTAGGACTGTGCAAGCATTGTGGATAAAACTTTGAGCTTTCCGCAAGGAAATTTGATGTCGTGAAATGTAAATTTGACCTCATGGTTTACAAGAAGCTCACTTTAGATACACCTACATCATGATGTCAATATTAGAGCCATGTTATCTATAAAGACAGTGGTGTTAGTTTCTCAAAATTCAGATGTTTACTTGGTGAATGGATTTGAAAAAAAAACAATGAATCTCTCATCACTTTACATACTGTTGCGCAAAGTTTTGCTGCGATACTACTAAGTAAGTACACTAAAGCTGCTTATGTTTTTATTAGCAAGATAAATGCTGTTTGTACTAGAACTTAAGAGCAATACAGCAGCAAAGTGCCCATCTACTATAAATAACTTATGATGTCAAGTTATTGAGCTCACCCTCTTCAAGCAGAATTGTGAATGTCGTCATAAGCTAAAGTTGTATGTGAATATTATCAGTACATTATTTGTCAAATTTGTATTAAACTATAGTTCAAATATGCTAAAATGTACTATATCAAGCTTGTGTTAGTCTGGGAAAAAGACAATAGCAACTACACATGTCAATAGTTGATCAGAAAGGTTTAACTTTTAGTGCAAGTAAACTGCGGAATTGTGCAAACTAAACCACTATAAGATTATAAGTGGTAAAACTTCAGAAGAATGTGCAAACTATAGTTGGCAATGGTTTATTTTTCAACTGCTTATGTTGAACTTTGAATACTAAAAGTTTCTTCCTGATATTGCTGATAAATTTTTTTTATGGCACTTTAAATGTTTAAAAGTTAATTTTCTCAAAACTTGTTTTTTCAAGATTTTTGCTTATTGTAACTCTAATGTTTTAGCTGTTTGCAGAGATAATGTCTTGAAACTTGGTGTACTTTTTCATTATTCATTTTATGGTGTAACTATACATGTGAGAATGATGTGCATTGTGTACATTTTTATTTTTAAGAAATTTCATAACTTGTATGCCTTGTTTTAAATGATACATTTTTATAAAAATTGAAAAAAAATGTTTCTTTTACATTTTAATGAAAACAAACTGCTACTGTAACTCTAGAATGGTTCTAGTTAAATAAACAGAAATAAAACCATCATTATTTGTTCACATTATTGAAACATTAGATTTGTAAAAAAAAAGGTGTTTTTTTCAAGATGGCCGCCGTTACCATGGCAACCATGCATAATTAGGTCCTGAGAATGTGGAATTTTTATTTACAGTTGCTAACTATTAATAACAGTATATTGTTACTTGCTTATCTCTGCTGTGGGCTAGTTTGGTTTTTGCAGTGGAGTGGCCCCTTAAATTTCTTTCCCGACTTTTCTTGACAATACATGTCATATGTGGTCATATTGACCTATTGTACATTTGAAGATGTGTGTCAGTCTTTTATTCTAAAAGCCTTGAAATTAGAACATTATACAAACTAGCCGTAGACAGCGATGAAAACAATTGTAAAGCGGCGTCATAATACAAAAGTCCGAATAGCATAGCACTTTATGGCCACGCAGGACCTGTGTAGTGATAAAACAAGTTAATAAAAAGTCTAGTGACAATTTAAGCGCAATTTCCTTATGTTATCTAAAAATAGCTCTGTCATAGCGTAAAGCACACACGGGGACAAAACACAAGACGTATAATGCTGGGGTGCGTTCAAGCTAGGAGAACGATCGGTTTGTAGGTGTTTATGTTATTTTAAAAAATTTGTGATCGAACGAAAGTATATTTTTGAAAACTTTTTTGGACAATATTGTTCTAAATTATGACAGGAATCGATTGGTGAAATGTTTCAAGTCGCTAAGAGGTCTGGTTGCCGAGATATGGGCCAAAAACTTCATTTTTTCGAGGTTTTTGGCTTTTCCGGGAAATCCAGAAAGGAATTCTGGAATTTATTTGGCCCACAATCATCCTCGGAACTTGCTTAACATATTTGCTTTTGGAACTAGTCCTCGATATTGCTTCGTTGAGGAGGAGATACGACTTAAAGCTGCAGAAATCCATCCATCCATCCATCCATCCATCCATCCATCCATCCATCCATCCATCCATCCTTCCTTCCTTCCATCCAATCCATCCATCCATCCCTCCATCCCTTCATCCATCCATCCATCCATCCATCATTCCTTCCATCCAATCCATCCATCCCTCCATCCATTCCTCCATCCATCCAGAAATGATGAGTTAATAATCGCCATTCCAGTATAGAAACTGTGCTAAAAATGTGGGAGGGAAAACTAAAATGTGGAGATTTTGAACGTTTATTACCTTTTTATCTAGATCTAGACTGACTCACATTGCTTAATGATCGAATTTCAAGGCTTTTAGAATAAAAGACTGACACACATCTTCAAATGTACAATAGGTCAATATTACCACATATGACATGTATTGTCAAGAAAAGTCGGGAAAGACATTTAAATGTAAATTTTAAAACCTCATTTTCTTTTACGCACTGTACTCTATGACCACACAGGACCTGTGTGGGCTTAATAAAAGACGGAAATAGACATTGAAAAGTAAATTTTTAAATGTTATTTCCCTTTACGCACAGCACTTTATGGCCACGCAGGACCTGAGTAGTCAAGCGATTTCATTGGTCCGATTTGTATTCTCAAGCCGTACCTTAGTAATGACCTTTCTGAGCATGCGCAGTGATCGAGTTCGACGGATTTTTGTCAACAAACAAACATGGCTACGTGATTGTCTTCACATCAATTTTTGCAATAACAAACCATTTGTTTTCAACATGACGTGTAAATAATGCAGTTATTGCTCGAAATAACAGATACCATGACAGGAGTACATTGTTCAGCGAAAGAAACTTGAAGGTAATTTTTTTTTAATAAGTAGACGCTAAATCTAGATCTAGTGAAGTCGCCATGCCACCACACAGCGATATCTCACTGACTTCACTGACTGACGCGCTGACATTAGTTTCTAAATCTACTAATATGTCGTCAATTGTTGTCTAGTACAGCTTAATTCCTTTATAAGTATTAATTTAGTTGACTATTTACCAATGGTAAACACGCTTGTCAATTACTATTTTTAAATAAATGAAACTGTAGAACCCAGTCATAACGACCCACGAATCTAGTAGACCTAGATCTAGAATTTTCTAGATCTAGTCTAGAATAGTCTAGATCTAGATTCTAGTTGATAGTAGTTGTATATTTAGAAATTAACATCTGTGTTTGCTGAGTATTGACTAAAATATAAATTTTAGTATAAGCAGTTTTCTAAATTTATGGTTAGATTTATTCCTTGTGTTTTGATCTATGGTCAGTATAATAATATAAGCCCTATTGACTATTCATTATGATTAGTTTTTCAAAATACAATTTTGTTGACTATGACATTATTAGGTTGTTACAATAGGATGAGTTACTGCTAATATTAGTCATTCTAGTTATGTATATTATTAACTTTTTTAAAATTAAATAAAAGTTGTTCTTTTATTTTTATTTTACAGTCCAACAATTTCTTCAATGAATGCCAAAAAAGCTGGTTGTGTGTGAACCCAAATCAGTTTTGACTGCAAACAAGAATCAAGAAATATAACTGTCCCTTACATTATTTGCTTGCTGACATCTACATATCCAGAAGATATGCCACAATTAGGACTGTGCAAGCATTGTGGATAAAACTTTGAGCTTTCCGCAAGGAAATTTGATGTCGTGAAATGTAAATTTGACCTCATGGTTTACAAGAAGCTCACTTTAGATACACCTACATCATGATGTCAATATTAGAGCCATGTTATCTATAAAGACAGTGGTGTTAGTTTCTCAAAATTCAGATGTTTACTTGGTGAATGGATTTGAAAAAAAAATAATGAATCTCTCATCACTTTACATACTGTTGCGCAAAGTTTTGCTGCGATACTACTAAGTAAGTACACTAAAGCTGCTTATGTTTTTATTAGCAAGATAAATGCTGTTTGTACTAGAACTTAAGAGCAATACAGCAGCAAAGTGCCCATCTACTATAAATAACTTATGATGTCAAGTTATTGAGCTCACCCTCTTCAAGCAGAATTGTGAATGTCGTCATAAGCTAAAGTTGTATGTGAATATTATCAGTACATTATTTGTCAAATTTGTATTAAACTATAGTTCAAATATGCTAAAATGTACTATATCAAGCTTGTGTTAGTCTGGGAAAAAGACAATAGCAACTACACATGTCAATAGTTGATCAGAAAGGTTTAACTTTTAGTGCAAGTAAACTGCGGAATTGTGCAAACTAAACCACTATAAGATTATAAGTGGTAAAACTTCAGAAGAATGTGCAAACTATAGTTGGCAATGGTTTATTTTTCAACTGCTTATGTTGACTTTTGAATACTAAAAGTTTCTTCCTGATATTGCTGATAGATTTTTTTTTATGGCACTTTAAATGTTTAAAAGTTAATTTTCTCAAAACTTGTTTTTTCAAGATTTTTGCTTATTGTAACTCTAATGTTTTAGCTGTTTGCAGAGATAATGTCTTGAAACTTGGTGTACTTTTTCATTATTCATTTTATGGTGTAACTATACATGTGAGAATGATGTGCATTGTGTACATTTTTATTTTTAAGAAATTTCATAACTTGTATGCCTTGTTTTGAATGATACATTTTTATAAAAATTGAAAAAAAATGTTTCTTTTACATTTTAATGAAAACAAACTGCTACTGTAACTCTAGAATGGTTCTAGTTAAATAAACAGAAATAAAACCATCATTATTTGTTCACATTATTGAAACATTAGATTTGTAAAAAAGGTGTTTTTTTCAAGATGGCCGCCGTTACCATGGCAACCATGCATAATTAGGTCCTGAGAATGTGGAATTTTTATTTACAGTTGCTAACTATTAATAATAGTATATTGTTACTTGCTTATCTCTGCTGTGGGCTAGTTTGGTTTTTGCAGTGGAGTGGCCCCTTAAATTTCTTTCCCGACTTTTCTTGACAATACATGTCATATGTGGTCATATTGACCTATTGTACATTTGAAGATGTGTGTCAGTCTTTTATTCTAAAAGCCTTGAAATTAGAACATTATACAAACTAGCCGTAGACAGCGATGAAAACAATTGTAAAGCGGCGTCATAATACAAAAGTCCGAATAGCATAGCACTTTATGGCCACGCAGGACCTGTGTAGTGATAAAACAAGTTAATAAAAAGTCTAGTGACAATTTAAGCGCAATTTCCTTATGTTATCTAAAAATAGCTCTGTCATAGCGTAAAGCACACACGGGGACAAAACACAAGACGTATAATGCTGGGGTGCGTTCAAGCTAGGAGAACGATCGGTTTGTAGGTGTTTATGTTATTTTAAAAAATTTGTGATCGAACGAAAGTATATTTTTGAAAACTTTTTTGGACAATATTGTTCTAAATTATGACAGGAATCGATTGGTGAAATGTTTCAAGTCGCTAAGAGGTCTGGTTGCCGAGATATGGGCCAAAAACTTCATTTTTTCGAGGTTTTTTGGCTTTTCCGGGAAATCCAGAAAGGAATTCTGGAATTTATTTGGCCCACAATCATCCTCGGAACTTGCTTAACATATTTGCTTTTGGAACTAGTCCTCGATATTGCTTCGTTGAGGAGGAGATACGACTTAAAGCTGCAGAAATCCATCCATCCATCCATCCATCCATCCATCCATCCATCCATCCATCCATCCATCCATCCATCCATTCATCCATTAATCCATCCATCCATCCATCCATCCTTCCTTCCTTCCTTCCATCCAATCCATCCATCCATCCCTCCATCCCTTCATCCATCCATCCATCCATCCATCATTCCTTCCATCCAATCCATCCATCCCTCCATCCATTCCTCCATCCATCCAGAAATGATGAGTTAATAATCGCCATTCCAGTATAGAAACTGTGCTAAAAATGTGGGGGGGGGGGGGAAAACTAAAATGTGGAGATTTTGAACGTTTATTACCTTTTTATCTAGATCTAGACTGACTCACATTGCTTAATGATCGAATTTCAAGGCTTTTAGAATAAAAGACTGACACACATCTTCAAATGTACAATAGGTCAATATTACCACATATGACATGTATTGTCAAGAAAAGTCGGGAAAGACATTTAAATGTAAATTTTAAAACCTCATTTTCTTTTACGCACTGTACTCTATGACCACACAGGACCTGTGTGGGCTTAATAAAAGACGGAAATAGACATTGAAAAGTAAATTTTTAAATGTTATTTCCTTTTACGCACAGCACTTTATGGCCACGCAGGACCTGAGTAGTCAAGCGATTTCATTGGTCCGATTTGTATTCTCAAGCCGTACCTTAGTAATGACCTTTCTGAGCATGCGCAGTGATCGAGTTCGACGGATTTTTGTCAACAAACAAACATGGCTACGTGATTGTCTTCACATCAATTTTTGCAATAACAAACCATTTGTTTTCAACATGACGTGTAAATAATGCAGTTATTGCTCGAAATAACAGATACCATGACAGGAGTACATTGTTCAGCGAAAGAAACTTGAAGGTAATTTTTTTTTAATAACTAGACGCTAAATCTAGATCTAGTGAAGTCGCCATGCCACCACGCAGCGATATCTCACTGACTTCACTGACTGACGCGCTGACATTAGTTTCTAAATCTACTAATATGTTGTCAATTGTTGTCTAGTACAGCTTAATTCCTTTATAAGTATTAATTTAGTTGACTATTTACCAATGGTAAACACGCTTGTCAATTACTATTTTTAAATAAATGAAACTGTAGAACCCAGTCATAACGACCCACGAATCTAGTAGACCTAGATCTAGAATTTTCTAGATCTAGTCTAGAATAGTCTAGATCTAGATTCTAGTTGATAGTAGTTGTATATTTAGAAATTAACATCTGTGTTTGCTGAGTATTGACTAAAATATAAATTTTAGTATAAGCAGTTTTCTAAATTTATGGTTAGATTTATTCCTTGTGTTTTGATCTATGGTCAGTATAATAATATAAGCCCTATTGACTATTCATTATGATTAGTTTTTCAAAATACAATTTTGTTGACTATGACATTATTAGGTTGTTACAATAGGATGAGTTACTGCTAATATTAGTCATTCTAGTTATGTATATTATTAACTTTTTTAAAATTAAATAAAAGTTGTTCTTTTATTTTTATTTTACAGTCCAACAATTTCTTCAATGAATGCCAAAAAAGCTGGTTGTGTGTGAACCCAAATCAGTTTTGACTGCAAACAAGAATCAAGAAATATAACTGTCCCTTACATTATTTGCTTGCTGACATCTACATATCCAGAAGATATGCCACAATTAGGACTGTGCAAGCATTGTGGATAAAACTTTGAGCTTTCCGCAAGGAAATTTGATGTCGTGAAATGTAAATTTGACCTCATGGTTTACAAGAAGCTCACTTTAGATACACCTACATCATGATGTCAATATTAGAGCCATGTTATCTATAAAGACAGTGGTGTTAGTTTCTCAAAATTCAGATGTTTACTTGGTGAATGGATTTGAAAAAAAAACAATGAATCTCTCATCACTTTACATACTGTTGCGCAAAGTTTTGCTGCGATACTACTAAGTAAGTACACTAAAGCTGCTTATGTTTTTATTAGCAAGATAAATGCTGTTTGTACTAGAACTTAAGAGCAATACAGCAGCAAAGTGCCCATCTACTATAAATAACTTATGATGTCAAGTTATTGAGCTCACCCTCTTCAAGCAGAATTGTGAATGTCGTCATAAGCTAAAGTTGTATGTGAATATTATCAGTACATTATTTGTCAAATTTGTATTAAACTATAGTTCAAATATGCTAAAATGTACTATATCAAGCTTGTGTTAGTCTGGGAAAAAGACAATAGCAACTACACATGTCAATAGTTGATCAGAAAGGTTTAACTTTTAGTGCAAGTAAACTGCGGAATTGTGCAAACTAAACCACTATAAGATTATAAGTGGTAAAACTTCAGAAGAATGTGCAAACTATAGTTGGCAATGGTTTATTTTTCAACTGCTTATGTTGAACTTTGAATACTAAAAGTTTCTTCCTGATATTGCTGATAAATTTTTTTTATGGCACTTTAAATGTTTAAAAGTTAATTTTCTCAAAACTTGTTTTTTCAAGATTTTTGCTTATTGTAACTCTAATGTTTTAGCTGTTTGCAGAGATAATGTCTTGAAACTTGGTGTACTTTTTCATTATTCATTTTATGGTGTAACTATACATGTGAGAATGATGTGCATTGTGTACATTTTTATTTTTAAGAAATTTCATAACTTGTATGCCTTGTTTTAAATGATACATTTTTATAAAAATTGAAAAAAAATGTTTCTTTTACATTTTAATGAAAACAAACTGCTACTGTAACTCTAGAATGGTTCTAGTTAAATAAACAGAAATAAAACCATCATTATTTGTTCACATTATTGAAACATTAGATTTGTAAAAAAAAAGGTGTTTTTTTCAAGATGGCCGCCGTTACCATGGCAACCATGCATAATTAGGTCCTGAGAATGTGGAATTTTTATTTACAGTTGCTAACTATTAATAACAGTATATTGTTACTTGCTTATCTCTGCTGTGGGCTAGTTTGGTTTTTGCAGTGGAGTGGCCCCTTAAATTTCTTTCCCGACTTTTCTTGACAATACATGTCATATGTGGTCATATTGACCTATTGTACATTTGAAGATGTGTGTCAGTCTTTTATTCTAAAAGCCTTGAAATTAGAACATTATACAAACTAGCCGTAGACAGCGATGAAAACAATTGTAAAGCGGCGTCATAATACAAAAGTCCGAATAGCATAGCACTTTATGGCCACGCAGGACCTGTGTAGTGATAAAACAAGTTAATAAAAAGTCTAGTGACAATTTAAGCGCAATTTCCTTATGTTATCTAAAAATAGCTCTGTCATAGCGTAAAGCACACACGGGGACAAAACACAAGACGTATAATGCTGGGGTGCGTTCAAGCTAGGAGAACGATCGGTTTGTAGGTGTTTATGTTATTTTAAAAAATTTGTGATCGAACGAAAGTATATTTTTGAAAACTTTTTTGGACAATATTGTTCTAAATTATGACAGGAATCGATTGGTGAAATGTTTCAAGTCGCTAAGAGGTCTGGTTGCCGAGATATGGGCCAAAAACTTCATTTTTTCGAGGTTTTTGGCTTTTCCGGGAAATCCAGAAAGGAATTCTGGAATTTATTTGGCCCACAATCATCCTCGGAACTTGCTTAACATATTTGCTTTTGGAACTAGTCCTCGATATTGCTTCGTTGAGGAGGAGATACGACTTAAAGCTGCAGAAATCCATCCATCCATCCATCCATCCATCCATCCATCCATCCTTCCTTCCTTCCATCCAATCCATCCATCCATCCCTCCATCCCTTCATCCATCCATCCATCCATCCATCATTCCTTCCATCCAATCCATCCATCCCTCCATCCATTCCTCCATCCATCCAGAAATGATGAGTTAATAATCGCCATTCCAGTATAGAAACTGTGCTAAAAATGTGGGAGGGAAAACTAAAATGTGGAGATTTTGAACGTTTATTACCTTTTTATCTAGATCTAGACTGACTCACATTGCTTAATGATCGAATTTCAAGGCTTTTAGAATAAAAGACTGACACACATCTTCAAATGTACAATAGGTCAATATTACCACATATGACATGTATTGTCAAGAAAAGTCGGGAAAGACATTTAAATGTAAATTTTAAAACCTCATTTTCTTTTACGCACTGTACTCTATGACCACACAGGACCTGTGTGGGCTTAATAAAAGACGGAAATAGACATTGAAAAGTAAATTTTTAAATGTTATTTCCCTTTACGCACAGCACTTTATGGCCACGCAGGACCTGAGTAGTCAAGCGATTTCATTGGTCCGATTTGTATTCTCAAGCCGTACCTTAGTAATGACCTTTCTGAGCATGCGCAGTGATCGAGTTCGACGGATTTTTGTCAACAAACAAACATGGCTACGTGATTGTCTTCACATCAATTTTTGCAATAACAAACCATTTGTTTTCAACATGACGTGTAAATAATGCAGTTATTGCTCGAAATAACAGATACCATGACAGGAGTACATTGTTCAGCGAAAGAAACTTGAAGGTAATTTTTTTTTAATAAGTAGACGCTAAATCTAGATCTAGTGAAGTCGCCATGCCACCACACAGCGATATCTCACTGACTTCACTGACTGACGCGCTGACATTAGTTTCTAAATCTACTAATATGTCGTCAATTGTTGTCTAGTACAGCTTAATTCCTTTATAAGTATTAATTTAGTTGACTATTTACCAATGGTAAACACGCTTGTCAATTACTATTTTTAAATAAATGAAACTGTAGAACCCAGTCATAACGACCCACGAATCTAGTAGACCTAGATCTAGAATTTTCTAGATCTAGTCTAGAATAGTCTAGATCTAGATTCTAGTTGATAGTAGTTGTATATTTAGAAATTAACATCTGTGTTTGCTGAGTATTGACTAAAATATAAATTTTAGTATAAGCAGTTTTCTAAATTTATGGTTAGATTTATTCCTTGTGTTTTGATCTATGGTCAGTATAATAATATAAGCCCTATTGACTATTCATTATGATTAGTTTTTCAAAATACAATTTTGTTGACTATGACATTATTAGGTTGTTACAATAGGATGAGTTACTGCTAATATTAGTCATTCTAGTTATGTATATTATTAACTTTTTTAAAATTAAATAAAAGTTGTTCTTTTATTTTTATTTTACAGTCCAACAATTTCTTCAATGAATGCCAAAAAAGCTGGTTGTGTGTGAACCCAAATCAGTTTTGACTGCAAACAAGAATCAAGAAATATAACTGTCCCTTACATTATTTGCTTGCTGACATCTACATATCCAGAAGATATGCCACAATTAGGACTGTGCAAGCATTGTGGATAAAACTTTGAGCTTTCCGCAAGGAAATTTGATGTCGTGAAATGTAAATTTGACCTCATGGTTTACAAGAAGCTCACTTTAGATACACCTACATCATGATGTCAATATTAGAGCCATGTTATCTATAAAGACAGTGGTGTTAGTTTCTCAAAATTCAGATGTTTACTTGGTGAATGGATTTGAAAAAAAAATAATGAATCTCTCATCACTTTACATACTGTTGCGCAAAGTTTTGCTGCGATACTACTAAGTAAGTACACTAAAGCTGCTTATGTTTTTATTAGCAAGATAAATGCTGTTTGTACTAGAACTTAAGAGCAATACAGCAGCAAAGTGCCCATCTACTATAAATAACTTATGATGTCAAGTTATTGAGCTCACCCTCTTCAAGCAGAATTGTGAATGTCGTCATAAGCTAAAGTTGTATGTGAATATTATCAGTACATTATTTGTCAAATTTGTATTAAACTATAGTTCAAATATGCTAAAATGTACTATATCAAGCTTGTGTTAGTCTGGGAAAAAGACAATAGCAACTACACATGTCAATAGTTGATCAGAAAGGTTTAACTTTTAGTGCAAGTAAACTGCGGAATTGTGCAAACTAAACCACTATAAGATTATAAGTGGTAAAACTTCAGAAGAATGTGCAAACTATAGTTGGCAATGGTTTATTTTTCAACTGCTTATGTTGACTTTTGAATACTAAAAGTTTCTTCCTGATATTGCTGATAGATTTTTTTTTATGGCACTTTAAATGTTTAAAAGTTAATTTTCTCAAAACTTGTTTTTTCAAGATTTTTGCTTATTGTAACTCTAATGTTTTAGCTGTTTGCAGAGATAATGTCTTGAAACTTGGTGTACTTTTTCATTATTCATTTTATGGTGTAACTATACATGTGAGAATGATGTGCATTGTGTACATTTTTATTTTTAAGAAATTTCATAACTTGTATGCCTTGTTTTGAATGATACATTTTTATAAAAATTGAAAAAAAATGTTTCTTTTACATTTTAATAAAAACAAACTGCTACTGTAACTCTAGAATGGTTCTAGTTAAATAAACAGAAATAAAACCATCATTATTTGTTCACATTATTGAAACATTAGATTTGTAAAAAAGGTGTTTTTTTCAAGATGGCCGCCGTTACCATGGCAACCATGCATAATTAGGTCCTGAGAATGTGGAATTTTTATTTACAGTTGCTAACTATTAATAATAGTATATTGTTACTTGCTTATCTCTGCTGTGGGCTAGTTTGGTTTTTGCAGTGGAGTGGCCCCTTAAATTTCTTTCCCGACTTTTCTTGACAATACATGTCATATGTGGTCATATTGACCTATTGTACATTTGAAGATGTGTGTCAGTCTTTTATTCTAAAAGCCTTGAAATTAGAACATTATACAAACTAGCCGTAGACAGCGATGAAAACAATTGTAAAGCGGCGTCATAATACAAAAGTCCGAATAGCATAGCACTTTATGGCCACGCAGGACCTGTGTAGTGATAAAACAAGTTAATAAAAAGTCTAGTGACAATTTAAGCGCAATTTCCTTATGTTATCTAAAAATAGCTCTGTCATAGCGTAAAGCACACACGGGGACAAAACACAAGACGTATAATGCTGGGGTGCGTTCAAGCTAGGAGAACGATCGGTTTGTAGGTGTTTATGTTATTTTAAAAAATTTGTGATCGAACGAAAGTATATTTTTGAAAACTTTTTTGGACAATATTGTTCTAAATTATGACAGGAATCGATTGGTGAAATGTTTCAAGTCGCTAAGAGGTCTGGTTGCCGAGATATGGGCCAAAAACTTCATTTTTTCGAGGTTTTTTGGCTTTTCCGGGAAATCCAGAAAGGAATTCTGGAATTTATTTGGCCCACAATCATCCTCGGAACTTGCTTAACATATTTGCTTTTGGAACTAGTCCTCGATATTGCTTCGTTGAGGAGGAGATACGACTTAAAGCTGCAGAAATCCATCCATCCATCCATCCATCCATCCATCCATCCATCCATCCTTCCTTCCTTCCATCCAATCCATCCATCCATCCCTCCATCCCTTCATCCATCCATCCATCCATCCATCATTCCTTCCATCCAATCCATCCATCCCTCCATCCATTCCTCCATCCATCCAGAAATGATGAGTTAATAATCGCCATTCCAGTATAGAAACTGTGCTAAAAATGTGGGAGGGAAAACTAAAATGTGGAGATTTTGAACGTTTATTACCTTTTTATCTAGATCTAGACTGACTCACATTGCTTAATGATCGAATTTCAAGGCTTTTAGAATAAAAGACTGACACACATCTTCAAATGTACAATAGGTCAATATTACCACATATGACATGTATTGTCAAGAAAAGTCGGGAAAGACATTTAAATGTAAATTTTAAAACCTCATTTTCTTTTACGCACTGTACTCTATGACCACACAGGACCTGTGTGGGCTTAATAAAAGACGGAAATAGACATTGAAAAGTAAATTTTTAAATGTTATTTCCTTTTACGCACAGCACTTTATGGCCACGCAGGACCTGAGTAGTCAAGCGATTTCATTGGTCCGATTTGTATTCTCAAGCCGTACCTTAGTAATGACCTTTCTGAGCATGCGCAGTGATCGAGTTCGACGGATTTTTGTCAACAAACAAACATGGCTACGTGATTGTCTTCACATCAATTTTTGCAATAACAAACCATTTGTTTTCAACATGACGTGTAAATAATGCAGTTATTGCTCGAAATAACAGATACCATGACAGGAGTACATTGTTCAGCGAAAGAAACTTGAAGGTAATTTTTTTTTAATAACTAGACGCTAAATCTAGATCTAGTGAAGTCGCCATGCCACCACACAGCGATATCTCACTGACTTCACTGACTGACGCGCTGACATTAGTTTCTAAATCTACTAATATGTCGTCAATTGTTGTCTAGTACAGCTTAATTCCTTTATAAGTATTAATTTAGTTGACTATTTACCAACGGTAAACACGCTTGTCAATTACTATTTTTAAATAAATGAAACTGTAGAACCCAGTCATAACGACCCACGAATCTAGTAGACCTAGATCTAGAATTTTCTAGATCTAGTCTAGAATAGTCAGGATCTAGATTCTAGTTGATAGTAGTTGTATATTTAGAAATTAACATCTGTGTTTGCTGAGTATTGACTAAAATATAAATTTTAGTATAAGCAGTTTTCTAAATTTATGGTTAGATTTATTCCTTGTGTTTTGATCTATGGTCAGTATAATAATATAAGCCCTATTGACTATTCATTATGATTAGTTTTTCAAAATACAATTTTGTTGACTATGACATTATTAGGTTGTTACAATAGGATGAGTTACTGCTAATATTAGTCATTCTAGTTATGTATATTATTAACTTTTTAAAAATTAAATAAAAGTTGTTCTTTTATTTTTATTTTACAGTCCAACAATTTCTTCAATGAATGCCAAAAAAGCTGGTTGTGTGTGAACCCAAATCAGTTTTGACTGCAAACAAGAATCAAGAAATATAACTGTCCCTTACATTATTTGCTTGCTGACATCTACATATCCAGAAGATATGCCACAATTAGGACTGTGCAAGCATTGTGGATAAAACTTTGAGCTTTCCGCAAGGAAATTTGATGTCGTGAAATGTAAATTTGACCTCATGGTTTACAAGAAGCTCACTTTAGATACACCTACATCATGATGTCAATATTAGAGCCATGTTATCTATAAAGACAGTGGTGTTAGTTTCTCAAAATTCAGATGTTTACTTGGTGAATGGATTTGAAAAAAAAACAATGAATCTCTCATCACTTTACATACTGTTGCGCAAAGTTTTGCTGCGATACTACTAAGTAAGTACACTAAAGCTGCTTATGTTTTTATTAGCAAGATAAATGCTGTTTGTACTAGAACTTAAGAGCAATACAGCAGCAAAGTGCCCATCTACTATAAATAACTTATGATGTCAAGTTATTGAGCTCACCCTCTTCAAGCAGAATTGTGAATGTCGTCATAAGCTAAAGTTGTATGTGAATATTATCAGTACATTATTTGTCAAATTTGTATTAAACTATAGTTCAAATATGCTAAAATGTACTATATCAAGCTTGTGTTAGTCTGGGAAAAAGACAATAGCAACTACACATGTCAATAGTTGATCAGAAAGGTTTAACTTTTAGTGCAAGTAAACTGCGGAATTGTGCAAACTAAACCACTATAAGATTATAAGTGGTAAAACTTCAGAAGAATGTGCAAACTATAGTTGGCAATGGTTTATTTTTCAACTGCTTATGTTGAACTTTGAATACTAAAAGTTTCTTCCTGATATTGCTGATAGATTTTTTTTATGGCACTTTAAATGTTTAAAAGTTAATTTTCTCAAAACTTGTTTTTTCAAGATTTTTGCTTATTGTAACTCTAATGTTTTAGCTGTTTGCAGAGATAATGTCTTGAAACTTGGTGTACTTTTTCATTATTCATTTTATGGTGTAACTATACATGTGAGAATGATGTGCATTGTGTACATTTTTATTTTTAAGAAATTTCATAACTTGTATGCCTTGTTTTAAATGATACATTTTCATAAAAATTGAAAAAAAATGTTTCTTTTACATTTTAATGAAAACAAACTGCTACTGTAACTCTAGAATGGTTCTAGTTAAATAAACAGAAATAAAACCATCATTATTTGTTCACATTATTGAAACATTAGATTTGTAAAAAAAAGGTGTTTTTTTCAAGATGGCCGCCGTTACCATGGCAACCATGCATAATTAGGTCCTGAGAATGTGGAATTTTTATTTACAGTTGCTAACTATTAATAACAGTATATTGTTACTTGCTTATCTCTGCTGTGGGCTAGTTTGGTTTTTGCAGTGGAGTGGCCCCTTAAATTTCTTTCCCGACTTTTCTTGACAATACATGTCATATGTGGTCATATTGACCTATTGTACATTTGAAGATGTGTGTCAGTCTTTTATTCTAAAAGCCTTGAAATTAGAACATTATACAAACTAGCCGTAGACAGCGATGAAAACAATTGTAAAGCGGCGTCATAATACAAAAGTCCGAATAGCATAGCACTTTATGGCCACGCAGGACCTGTGTAGTGATAAAACAAGTTAATAAAAAGTCTAGTGACAATTTAAGCGCAATTTCCTTATGTTATCTAAAAATAGCTCTGTCATAGCGTAAAGCACACACGGGACAAAACACAAGACGTATAATGCTGGGGTGCGTTCAAGCTAGGAGAACGATCGGTTTGTAGGTGTTTATGTTATTTTAAAAAATTTGTGATCGAACGAAAGTATATTTTTGAAAACTTTTTTGGACAATATTGTTCTAAATTATGACAGGAATCGATTGGTGAAATGTTTCAAGTCGCTAAGAGGTCTGGTTGCCGAGATATGGGCCAAAAACTTCATTTTTTCGAGGTTTTTTGGCTTTTCCGGGAAATCCAGAAAGGAATTCTGGAATTTATTTGGCCCACAATCATCCTCGGAACTTGCTTAACATATTTGCTTTTGGAACTAGTCCTCGATATTGCTTCGTTGAGGAGGAGATACGACTTAAAGCTGCAGAAATCCATCCATCCATCCATCCATCCATCCATCCATCCATCCATCCATCCATCCATCCATTCATCCATTAATCCATCCATCCATCCATCCATCCTTCCTTCCTTCCTTCCATCCAATCCATCCATCCATCCCTCCATCCCTTCATCCATCCATCCATCCATCCATCATTCCTTCCATCCAATCCATCCATCCCTCCATCCATTCCTCCATCCATCCAGAAATGATGAGTTAATAATCGCCATTCCAGTATAGAAACTGTGCTAAAAATGTGGGGGGGGGGGGGGGAAACTAAAATGTGGAGATTTTGAACGTTTATTACCTTTTTATCTAGATCTAGACTGACTCACATTGCTTAATGATCGAATTTCAAGGCTTTTAGAATAAAAGACTGACACACATCTTCAAATGTACAATAGGTCAATATTACCACATATGACATGTATTGTCAAGAAAAGTCGGGAAAGACATTTAAATGTAAATTTTAAAACCTCATTTTCTTTTACGCACTGTACTCTATGACCACACAGGACCTGTGTGGGCTTAATAAAAGACGGAAATAGACATTGAAAAGTAAATTTTTAAATGTTATTTCCTTTTACGCACAGCACTTTATGGCCACGCAGGACCTGAGTAGTCAAGCGATTTCATTGGTCCGATTTGTATTCTCAAGCCGTACCTTAGTAATGACCTTTCTGAGCATGCGCAGTGATCGAGTTCGACGGATTTTTGTCAACAAACAAACATGGCTACGTGATTGTCTTCACATCAATTTTTGCAATAACAAACCATTTGTTTTCAACATGACGTGTAAATAATGCAGTTATTGCTCGAAATAACAGATACCATGACAGGAGTACATTGTTCAGCGAAAGAAACTTGAAGGTAATTTTTTTTTAATAACTAGACGCTAAATCTAGATCTAGTGAAGTCGCCATGCCACCACGCAGCGATATCTCACTGACTTCACTGACTGACGCGCTGACATTAGTTTCTAAATCTACTAATATGTTGTCAATTGTTGTCTAGTACAGCTTAATTCCTTTATAAGTATTAATTTAGTTGACTATTTACCAATGGTAAACACGCTTGTCAATTACTATTTTTAAATAAATGAAACTGTAGAACCCAGTCATAACGACCCACGAATCTAGTAGACCTAGATCTAGAATTTTCTAGATCTAGTCTAGAATAGTCTAGATCTAGATTCTAGTTGATAGTAGTTGTATATTTAGAAATTAACATCTGTGTTTGCTGAGTATTGACTAAAATATAAATTTTAGTATAAGCAGTTTTCTAAATTTATGGTTAGATTTATTCCTTGTGTTTTGATCTATGGTCAGTATAATAATATAAGCCCTATTGACTATTCATTATGATTAGTTTTTCAAAATACAATTTTGTTGACTATGACATTATTAGGTTGTTACAATAGGATGAGTTACTGCTAATATTAGTCATTCTAGTTATGTATATTATTAACTTTTTTAAAATTAAATAAAAGTTGTTCTTTTATTTTTATTTTACAGTCCAACAATTTCTTCAATGAATGCCAAAAAAGCTGGTTGTGTGTGAACCCAAATCAGTTTTGACTGCAAACAAGAATCAAGAAATATAACTGTCCCTTACATTATTTGCTTGCTGACATCTACATATCCAGAAGATATGCCACAATTAGGACTGTGCAAGCATTGTGGATAAAACTTTGAGCTTTCCGCAAGGAAATTTGATGTCGTGAAATGTAAATTTGACCTCATGGTTTACAAGAAGCTCACTTTAGATACACCTACATCATGATGTCAATATTAGAGCCATGTTATCTATAAAGACAGTGGTGTTAGTTTCTCAAAATTCAGATGTTTACTTGGTGAATGGATTTGAAAAAAAAACAATGAATCTCTCATCACTTTACATACTGTTGCGCAAAGTTTTGCTGCGATACTACTAAGTAAGTACACTAAAGCTGCTTATGTTTTTATTAGCAAGATAAATGCTGTTTGTACTAGAACTTAAGAGCAATACAGCAGCAAAGTGCCCATCTACTATAAATAACTTATGATGTCAAGTTATTGAGCTCACCCTCTTCAAGCAGAATTGTGAATGTCGTCATAAGCTAAAGTTGTATGTGAATATTATCAGTACATTATTTGTCAAATTTGTATTAAACTATAGTTCAAATATGCTAAAATGTACTATATCAAGCTTGTGTTAGTCTGGGAAAAAGACAATAGCAACTACACATGTCAATAGTTGATCAGAAAGGTTTAACTTTTAGTGCAAGTAAACTGCGGAATTGTGCAAACTAAACCACTATAAGATTATAAGTGGTAAAACTTCAGAAGAATGTGCAAACTATAGTTGGCAATGGTTTATTTTTCAACTGCTTATGTTGAACTTTGAATACTAAAAGTTTCTTCCTGATATTGCTGATAAATTTTTTTTATGGCACTTTAAATGTTTAAAAGTTAATTTTCTCAAAACTTGTTTTTTCAAGATTTTTGCTTATTGTAACTCTAATGTTTTAGCTGTTTGCAGAGATAATGTCTTGAAACTTGGTGTACTTTTTCATTATTCATTTTATGGTGTAACTATACATGTGAGAATGATGTGCATTGTGTACATTTTTATTTTTAAGAAATTTCATAACTTGTATGCCTTGTTTTAAATGATACATTTTTATAAAAATTGAAAAAAAATGTTTCTTTTACATTTTAATGAAAACAAACTGCTACTGTAACTCTAGAATGGTTCTAGTTAAATAAACAGAAATAAAACCATCATTATTTGTTCACATTATTGAAACATTAGATTTGTAAAAAAAAAGGTGTTTTTTTCAAGATGGCCGCCGTTACCATGGCAACCATGCATAATTAGGTCCTGAGAATGTGGAATTTTTATTTACAGTTGCTAACTATTAATAACAGTATATTGTTACTTGCTTATCTCTGCTGTGGGCTAGTTTGGTTTTTGCAGTGGAGTGGCCCCTTAAATTTCTTTCCCGACTTTTCTTGACAATACATGTCATATGTGGTCATATTGACCTATTGTACATTTGAAGATGTGTGTCAGTCTTTTATTCTAAAAGCCTTGAAATTAGAACATTATACAAACTAGCCGTAGACAGTGATGAAAACAATTGTAAAGCGGCGTCATAATACAAAAGTCCGAATAGCATAGCACTTTATGGCCACGCAGGACCTGTGTAGTGATAAAACAAGTTAATAAAAAGTCTAGTGACAATTTAAGCGCAATTTCCTTATGTTATCTAAAAATAGCTCTGTCATAGCGTAAAGCACACACGGGGACAAAACACAAGACGTATAATGCTGGGGTGCGTTCAAGCTAGGAGAACGATCGGTTTGTAGGTGTTTATGTTATTTTAAAAAATTTGTGATCGAACGAAAGTATATTTTTGAAAACTTTTTTGGACAATATTGTTCTAAATTATGACAGGAATCGATTGGTGAAATGTTTCAAGTCGCTAAGAGGTCTGGTTGCCGAGATATGGGCCAAAAACTTCATTTTTTCGAGGTTTTTGGCTTTTCCGGGAAATCCAGAAAGGAATTCTGGAATTTATTTGGCCCACAATCATCCTCGGAACTTGCTTAACATATTTGCTTTTGGAACTAGTCCTCGATATTGCTTCGTTGAGGAGGAGATACGACTTAAAGCTGCAGAAATCCATCCATCCATCCATCCATCCATCCATCCATCCATCCATCCATCCATCCATCCATTCATCCATTAATCCATCCATCCATCCATCCATCCATCCATCCATCCATCCTTCCTTCCTTCCTTCCATCTAATCCATCCATCCATCCCTCCATCCCTTCATCCATCCATCCATCCATCCATCATTCCTTCCATCCAATCCATCCATCCCTCCATCCATTCCTCCATCCATCCAGAAATGATGAGTTAATAATCGCAATTCCAGTATAGAAACTGTGCTAAAAATGTGGGGGGAAAAACTAAAATGTGGAGATTTTGAACGGTTATTACCTTTTTATCTAGATCTAGACTGACTCACATTGCTTAATGATCGAATTTCAAGGCTTTTAGAATAAAAGACTGACACACATCTTCAAATGTACAATAGGTCAATATTACCACATATGACATGTATTGTCAAGAAAAGTCGGGAAAGACATTTAAATGTAAATTTTAAAACCTCATTTTCTTTTACGCACTGTACTCTATGACCACACAGGACCTGTGTGGGCTTAATAAAAGACGGAAATAGACATTGAAAAGTAAATTTTTAAATGTTATTTCCTTTTACGCACAGCACTTTATGGCCACGCAGGACCTGAGTAGTCAAGCGATTTCATTGGTCCGATTTGTATTCTCAAGCCGTACCTTAGTAATGACCTTTCTGAGCATGCGCAGTGATCGAGTTCGACGGATTTTTGTCAACAAACAAACATGGCTACGTGATTGTCTTCACATCAATTTTTGCAATAACAAACCATTTGTTTTCAACATGACGTGTAAATAATGCAGTTATTGCTCGAAATAACAGATACCATGACAGGAGTACATTGTTCAGCGAAAGAAACTTGAAGGTAATTTTTTTTTAATAAGTAGACGCTAAATCTAGATCTAGTGAAGTCGCCATGCCACCACACAGCGATATCTCACTGACTTCACTGACTGACGCGCTGACATTAGTTTCTAAATCTACTAATATGTCGTCAATTGTTGTCTAGTACAGCTTAATTCCTTTATAAGTATTAATTTAGTTGACTATTTACCAATGGTAAACACGCTTGTCAATTACTATTTTTAAATAAATGAAACTGTAGAACCCAGTCATAACGACCCACGAATCTAGTAGACCTAGATCTAGAATTTTCTAGATCTAGTCTAGAATAGTCTAGATCTAGATTCTAGTTGATAGTAGTTGTATATTTAGAAATTAACATCTGTGTTTGCTGAGTATTGACTAAAATATAAATTTTAGTATAAGCAGTTTTCTAAATTTATGGTTAGATTTATTCCTTGTGTTTTGATCTATGGTCAGTATAATAATATAAGCCCTATTGACTATTCATTATGATTAGTTTTTCAAAATACAATTTTGTTGACTATGACATTATTAGGTTGTTACAATAGGATGAGTTACTGCTAATATTAGTCATTCTAGTTATGTATATTATTAACTTTTTTAAAATTAAATAAAAGTTGTTCTTTTATTTTTATTTTACAGTCCAACAATTTCTTCAATGAATGCCAAAAAAGCTGGTTGTGTGTGAACCCAAATCAGTTTTGACTGCAAACAAGAATCAAGAAATATAACTGTCCCTTACATTATTTGCTTGCTGACATCTACATATCCAGAAGATATGCCACAATTAGGACTGTGCAAGCATTGTGGATAAAACTTTGAGCTTTCCGCAAGGAAATTTGATGTCGTGAAATGTAAATTTGACCTCATGGTTTACAAGAAGCTCACTTTAGATACACCTACATCATGATGTCAATATTAGAGCCATGTTATCTATAAAGACAGTGGTGTTAGTTTCTCAAAATTCAGATGTTTACTTGGTGAATGGATTTGAAAAAAAAATAATGAATCTCTCATCACTTTACATACTGTTGCGCAAAGTTTTGCTGCGATACTACTAAGTAAGTACACTAAAGCTGCTTATGTTTTTATTAGCAAGATAAATGCTGTTTGTACTAGAACTTAAGAGCAATACAGCAGCAAAGTGCCCATCTACTATAAATAGCTTATGATGTCAAGTTATTGAGCTCACCCTCTTCAAGCAGAATTGTGAATGTCGTCATAAGCTAAAGTTGTATGTGAATATTATCAGTACATTATTTGTCAAATTTGTATTAAACTATAGTTCAAATATGCTAAAATGTACTATATCAAGCTTGTGTTAGTCTGGGAAAAAGACAATAGCAACTACACATGTCAATAGTTGATCAGAAAGGTTTAACTTTTAGTGCAAGTAAAATGCGGAATTGTGCAAACTAAACCACTATAAGATTATAAGTGGTAAAACTTCAGAAGAATGTGCAAACTATAGTTGGCAATGGTTTATTTTTCAACTGCTTATGTTGACTTTTGAATACTAAAAGTTTCTTCCTGATATTGCTAATAGATTTTTTTTATGGCACTTTAAATGTTTAAAAGTTAATTTTCTCAAAACTTGTTTTTTCAAGATTTTTGCTTATTGTAACTCTAATGTTTTAGCTGTTTGCAGAGATAATGTCTTGAAACTTGGTGTACTTTTTCATTATTCATTTTATGGTGTAACTATACATGTGAGAATGATGTGCATTGTGTACATTTTTATTTTTAAGAAATTTCATAACTTGTATGCCTTGTTTTAAATGATACATTTTTATAAAAATTGAAAAAAAATGTTTCTTTTACATTTTAATGAAAACAAACTGCTACTGTAACTCTAGAATGGTTCTAGTTAAATAAACAGAAATAAAACCATCATTATTTGTTCACATTATTGAAACATTAGATTTGTAAAAAAAAAAGTGTTTTTTTCAAGATGGCCGCCGTTACCATGGCAACCATGCATAATTAGGTCCTGAGAATGTGGAATTTTTATTTACAGTTGCTAACTATTAATAACAGTATATTGTTACTTGCTTATCTCTGCTGTGGGCTAGTTTGGTTTTTGCAGTGGAGTGGCCCCTTAAATTTCTTTCCCGACTTTTCTTGACAATACATGTCATATGTGGTCATATTGACCTATTGTACATTTGAAGATGTGTGTCAGTCTTTTATTCTAAAAGCCTTGAAATTAGAACATTATACAAACTAGCCGTAGACAGCGATGAAAACAATTGTAAAGCGGCGTCATAATACAAAAGTCCGAATAGCATAGCACTTTATGGCCACGCAGGACCTGTGTAGTGATAAAACAAGTTAATAAAAAGTCTAGTGACAATTTAAGCGCAATTTCCTTATGTTATCTAAAAATAGCTCTGTCATAGCGTAAAGCACACACGGGGACAAAACACAAGACGTATAATGCTGGGGTGCGTTCAAGCTAGGAGAACGATCGGTTTGTAGGTGTTTATGTTATTTAAAAAAATTTGTGATCGAACGAAAGTATATTTTTGAAAACTTTTTTGGACAATATTGTTCTAAATTATGACAGGAATCGATTGGTGAAATGTTTCAAGTCGCTAAGAGGTCTGGTTGCCGAGATATGGGCCAAAAACTTCATTTTTTCGAGGTTTTTTGGCTTTTCCGGGAAATCCAGAAAGGAATTCTGGAATTTATTTGGCCCACAATCATCCTCGGAACTTGCTTAACATATTTGCTTTTGAAACTAGTCCTCGATATTGCTTCGTTGAGGAGGAGATACGACTTAAAGCTGCAGAAATCCATCCATCCATCCATCCATCCATCCATCCATCCATCCATCCATCCATCCATCCTTCCTTCCTTCCATCCAATCCATCCATCCATCCCTCCATCCCTTCATCCATCCATCCATCCATCCATCATTCCTTCCATCCAATCCATCCATCCCTCCATCCATTCCTCCATCCATCCAGAAATGATGAGTTAATAATCGCCATTCCAGTATAGAAACTGTGCTAAAAATGTGGGGGGAAAAACTAAAATGTGGAGATTTTGAACGTTTATTACCTTTTTATCTAGATCTAGACTGACTCACATTGCTTAATGATCGAATTTCAAGGCTTTTAGAATAAAAGACTGACACACATCTTCAAATGTACAATAGGTCAATATTACCACATATGACATGTATTGTCAAGAAAAGTCGGGAAAGACATTTAAATGTAAATTTTAAAACCTCATTTTCTTTTACGCACTGTACTCTATGACCACACAGGACCTGTGTGGGCTTAATAAAAGACGGAAATAGACATTGAAAAGTAAATTTTTAAATGTTATTTCCCTTTACGCACAGCACTTTATGGCCACGCAGGACCTGAGTAGTCAAGCGATTTCATTGGTCCGATTTGTATTCTCAAGCCGTACCTTAGTAATGACCTTTCTGAGCATGCGCAGTGATCGAGTTCGACGGATTTTTGTCAACAAACAAACATGGCTACGTGATTGTCTTCACATCAATTTTTGCAATAACAAACCATTTGTTTTCAACATGACGTGTAAATAATGCAGTTATTGCTCGAAATAACAGATACCATGACAGGAGTACATTGTTCAGCGAAAGAAACTTGAAGGTAATTTTTTTTTAATAACTAGACGCTAAATCTAGATCTAGTGAAGTCGCCATGCCACCACACAGCGATATCTCACTGACTTCACTGACTGACGCGCTGACATTAGTTTCTAAATCTACTAATATGTTGTCAATTGTTGTCTAGTACAGCTTAATTCCTTTATAAGTATTAATTTAGTTAACTATTTACCAATGGTAAACACGCTTGTCAATTACTATTTTTAAATAAATGAAACTGTAGAACCCAGTCATAACGACCCACGAATCTAGTAGACCTAGATCTAGAATTTTCTAGATCTAGTCTAGAATAGTCTAGATCTAGATTCTAGTTGATAGTAGTTGTATATTTAGAAATTAACATCTGTGTTTGCTGAGTATTGACTAAAATATAAATTTTAGTATAAGCAGTTTTCTAAATTTATGGTTAGATTTATTCCTTGTGTTTTGATCTATGGTCAGTATAATAATATAAGCCCTATTGACTATTCATTATGATTAGTTTTTCAAAATACAATTTTGTTGACTATGACATTATTAGGTTGTTACAATAGGATGAGTTACTGCTAATATTAGTCATTCTAGTTATGTATATTATTAACTTTTTTAAAATTAAATAAAAGTTGTTCTTTTATTTTTATTTTACAGTCCAACAATTTCTTCAATGAATGCCAAAAAAGCTGGTTGTGTGTGAACCCAAATCAGTTTTGACTGCAAACAAGAATCAAGAAATATAACTGTCCCTTACATTATTTGCTTGCTGACATCTACATATCCAGAAGATATGCCACAATTAGGACTGTGCAAGCATTGTGGATAAAACTTTGAGCTTTCCGCAAGGAAATTTGATGTCGTGAAATGTAAATTTGACCTCATGGTTTACAAGAAGCTCACTTTAGATACACCTACATCATGATGTCAATATTAGAGCCATGTTATCTATAAAGACAGTGGTGTTAGTTTCTCAAAATTCAGATGTTTACTTGGTGAATGGATTTGAAAAAAAAACAATGAATCTCTCATCACTTTACATACTGTTGCGCAAAGTTTTGCTGCGATACTACTAAGTAAGTACACTAAAGCTGCTTATGTTTTTATTAGCAAGATAAATGCTGTTTGTACTAGAACTTAAGAGCAATACAGCAGCAAAGTGCCCATCTACTATAAATAACTTATGATGTCAAGTTATTGAGCTCACCCTCTTCAAGCAGAATTGTGAATGTCGTCATAAGCTAAAGTTGTATGTGAATATTATCAGTACATTATTTGTCAAATTTGTATTAAACTATAGTTCAAATATGCTAAAATGTACTATATCAAGCTTGTGTTAGTCTGGGAAAAAGACAATAGCAACTACACATGTCAATAGTTGATCAGAAAGGTTTAACTTTTAGTGCAAGTAAACTGCGGAATTGTGCAAACTAAACCACTATAAGATTATAAGTGGTAAAACTTCAGAAGAATGTGCAAACTATAGTTGGCAATGGTTTATTTTTCAACTGCTTATGTTGACTTTTGAATACTAAAAGTTTCTTCCTGATATTGCTGATAGATTTTTTTTTATGGCACTTTAAATGTTTAAAAGTTAATTTTCTCAAAACTTGTTTTTTCAAGATTTTTGCTTATTGTAACTCTAATGTTTTAGCTGTTTGCAGAGATAATGTCTTGAAACTTGGTGTACTTTTTCATTATTCATTTTATGGTGTAACTATACATGTGAGAATGATGTGCATTGTGTACATTTTTATTTTTAAGAAATTTCATAACTTGTATGCCTTGTTTTAAATGATACATTTTTATAAAAATTGAAAAAAAATGTTTCTTTTACATTTTAATGAAAACAAACTGCTACTGTAACTCTAGAATGGTTCTAGTTAAATAAACAGAAATAAAACCATCATTATTTGTTCACATTATTGAAACATTAGATTTGTAAAAAAAAAGGTGTTTTTTTCAAGATGGCCGCCGTTACCATGGCAACCATGCATAATTAGGTCCTGAGAATGTGGAATTTTTATTTACAGTTGCTAACTATTAATAACAGTATATTGTTACTTGCTTATCTCTGCTGTGGGCTAGTTTGGTTTTTGCAGTGGAGTGGCCCCTTAAATTTCTTTCCCGACTTTTCTTGACAATACATGTCATATGTGGTCATATTGACCTATTGTACATTTGAAGATGTGTGTCAGTCTTTTATTCTAAAAGCCTTGAAATTAGAACATTATACAAACTAGCCGTAGACAGCGATGAAAACAATTGTAAAGCGGCGTCATAATACAAAAGTCCGAATAGCATAGCACTTTATGGCCACGCAGGACCTGTGTAGTGATAAAACAAGTTAATAAAAAGTCTAGTGACAATTTAAGCGCAATTTCCTTATGTTATCTAAAAATAGCTCTGTCATAGCGTAAAGCACACACGGGGACAAAACACAAGACGTATAATGCTGGGGTGCGTTCAAGCTAGGAGAACGATCGGTTTGTAGGTGTTTATGTTATTTAAAAAAATTTGTGATCGAACGAAAGTATATTTTTGAAAACTTTTTTGGACAATATTGTTCTAAATTATGACAGGAATCGATTGGTGAAATGTTTCAAGTCGCTAAGAGGTCTGGTTGCCGAGATATGGGCCAAAAACTTCATTTTTTCGAGGTTTTTTGGCTTTTCCGGGAAATCCAGAAAGGAATTCTGGAATTTATTTGGCCCACAATCATCCTCGGAACTTGCTTAACATATTTGCTTTTGAAACTAGTCCTCGATATTGCTTCGTTGAGGAGGAGATACGACTTAAAGCTGCAGAAATCCATCCATCCATCCATCCATCCATCCATCCATCCATCCATCCTTCCTTCCTTCCATCCAATCCATCCATCCATCCCTCCATCCCTTCATCCATCCATCCATCCATCCATCATTCCTTCCATCCAATCCATCCATCCCTCCATCCATTCCTCCATCCATCCAGAAATGATGAGTTAATAATCGCCATTCCAGTATAGAAACTGTGCTAAAAATGTGGGGGGAAAAACTAAAATGTGGAGATTTTGAACGTTTATTACCTTTTTATCTAGATCTAGACTGACTCACATTGCTTAATGATCGAATTTCAAGGCTTTTAGAATAAAAGACTGACACACATCTTCAAATGTACAATAGGTCAATATTACCACATATGACATGTATTGTCAAGAAAAGTCGGGAAAGACATTTAAATGTAAATTTTAAAACCTCATTTTCTTTTACGCACTGTACTCTATGACCACACAGGACCTGTGTGGGCTTAATAAAAGACGGAAATAGACATTGAAAAGTAAATTTTTAAATGTTATTTCCCTTTACGCACAGCACTTTATGGCCACGCAGGACCTGAGTAGTCAAGCGATTTCATTGGTCCGATTTGTATTCTCAAGCCGTACCTTAGTAATGACCTTTCTGAGCATGCGCAGTGATCGAGTTCGACGGATTTTTGTCAACAAACAAACATGGCTACGTGATTGTCTTCACATCAATTTTTGCAATAACAAACCATTTGTTTTCAACATGACGTGTAAATAATGCAGTTATTGCTCGAAATAACAGATACCATGACAGGAGTACATTGTTCAGCAAAAGAAACTTGAAGGTAATTTTTTTTTAATAACTAGACGCTAAATCTAGATCTAGTGAAGTCGCCATGCCACCACACAGCGATATCTCACTGACTTCACTGACTGACGCGCTGACATTAGTTTCTAAATCTACTAATATGTTGTCAATTGTTGTCTAGTACAGCTTAATTCCTTTATAAGTATTAATTTAGTTAACTATTTACCAATGGTAAACACGCTTGTCAATTACTATTTTTAAATAAATGAAACTGTAGAACCCAGTCATAACGACCCACGAATCTAGTAGACCTAGATCTAGAATTTTCTAGATCTAGTCTAGAATAGTCTAGATCTAGATTCTAGTTGATAGTAGTTGTATATTTAGAAATTAACATCTGTGTTTGCTGAGTATTGACTAAAATATAAATTTTAGTATAAGCAGTTTTCTAAATTTATGGTTAGATTTATTCCTTGTGTTTTGATCTATGGTCAGTATAATAATATAAGCCCTATTGACTATTCATTATGATTAGTTTTTCAAAATACAATTTTGTTGACTATGACATTATTAGGTTGTTACAATAGGATGAGTTACTGCTAATATTAGTCATTCTAGTTATGTATATTATTAACTTTTTTAAAATTAAATAAAAGTTGTTCTTTTATTTTTATTTTACAGTCCAACAATTTCTTCAATGAATGCCAAAAAAGCTGGTTGTGTGTGAACCCAAATCAGTTTTGACTGCAAACAAGAATCAAGAAATATAACTGTCCCTTACATTATTTGCTTGCTGACATCTACATATCCAGAAGATATGCCACAATTAGGACTGTGCAAGCATTGTGGATAAAACTTTGAGCTTTCCGCAAGGAAATTTGATGTCGTGAAATGTAAATTTGACCTCATGGTTTACAAGAAGCTCACTTTAGATACACCTACATCATGATGTCAATATTAGAGCCATGTTATCTATAAAGACAGTGGTGTTAGTTTCTCAAAATTCAGATGTTTACTTGGTGAATGGATTTGAAAAAAAAATAATGAATCTCTCATCACTTTACATACTGTTGCGCAAAGTTTTGCTGCGATACTACTAAGTAAGTACACTAAAGCTGCTTATGTTTTTATTAGCAAGATAAATGCTGTTTGTACTAGAACTTAAGAGCAATACAGCAGCAAAGTGCCCATCTACTATAAATAACTTATGATGTCAAGTTATTGAGCTCACCCTCTTCAAGCAGAATTGTGAATGTCGTCATAAGCTAAAGTTGTATGTGAATATTATCAGTACATTATTTGTCAAATTTGTATTAAACTATAGTTCAAATATGCTAAAATGTACTATATCAAGCTTGTGTTAGTCTGGGAAAAAGACAATAGCAACTACACATGTCAATAGTTGATCAGAAAGGTTTAACTTTTAGTGCAAGTAAACTGCGGAATTGTGCAAACTAAACCACTATAAGATTATAAGTGGTAAAACTTCAGAAGAATGTGCAAACTATAGTTGGCAATGGTTTATTTTTCAACTGCTTATGTTGACTTTTGAATACTAAAAGTTTCTTCCTGATATTGCTGATAGATTTTTTTTTATGGCACTTTAAATGTTTAAAAGTTAATTTTCTCAAAACTTGTTTTTTCAAGATTTTTGCTTATTGTAACTCTAATGTTTTAGCTGTTTGCAGAGATAATGTCTTGAAACTTGGTGTACTTTTTCATTATTCATTTTATGGTGTAACTATACATGTGAGAATGATGTGCATTGTGTACATTTTTATTTTTAAGAAATTTCATAACTTGTATGCCTTGTTTTAAATGATACATTTTTATAAAAATTGAAAAAAAATGTTTCTTTTACATTTTAATGAAAACAAACTGCTACTGTAACTCTAGAATGGTTCTAGTTAAATAAACAGAAATAAAACCATCATTATTTGTTCACATTATTGAAACATTAGATTTGTAAAAAAAAGGTGTTTTTTTCAAGATGGCCGCCGTTACCATGGCAACCATGCATAATTAGGTCCTGAGAATGTGGAATTTTTATTTACAGTTGCTAACTATTAATAACAGTATATTGT
Organism: Physella acuta; assembly: GCF_028476545.2. Taxonomy (NCBI): domain Eukaryota; kingdom Metazoa; phylum Mollusca; class Gastropoda; family Physidae; genus Physella; species Physella acuta. The sequence continues at coordinate 464,703 of NW_026731822.1, forward strand.
TACTTGCTTATCTCTGCTGTGGGCTAGTTTGGTTTTTGCAGTGGAGTGGCCCCTTAAATTTCTTTCCCGACTTTTCTTGACAGAACATGTCATATGTGGTCATATTGACCTATTGTACATTTGAAGATGTGTGTCAGTCTTTTATTCTAAAAGCCTTGAAATTAGAACATTATACAAACTAGCCGTAGACAGCGATGAAAACAATTGTAAAGCGGCGTCATAATACAAAAGTCCGAATAGCATAGCACTTTATGGCCACGCAGGACCTGTGTAGTGATAAAACAAGTTAATAAAAAGTCTAGTGACAATTTAAGCGCAATTTCCTTATGTTATCTAAAAATAGCTCTGTCATAGCGTAAAGCACACACGGGGACAAAACACAAGACGTATAATGCTGGGGTGCGTTCAAGCTAGGAGAACGATCGGTTTGTAGGTGTTTATGTTATTTAAAAAAATTTGTGATCGAACGAAAGTATATTTTTGAAAACTTTTTTGGACAATATTGTTCTAAATTATGACAGGAATTGATTGGTGAAATGTTTCAAGTCGCTAAGAGGTCTGGTTGCCGAGATATGGGCCAAAAACTTCATTTTTTCGAGGTTTTTTGGCTTTTCCGGGAAATCCAGAAAGGAATTCTGGAATTTATTTGGCCCACAATCATCCTCGGAACTTGCTTAACATATTTGCTTTTGGAACTAGTCCTCGATATTGCTTCGTTGAGGAGGAGATACGACTTAAAGCTGCAGAAATCCATCCATCCATCCATCCATCCATCCATCCATCCATCCATCCATCCATCCATCCATCCATCCATCCATTCATCCATTAATCCATCCATCCATCCATCCATCCATCCTTCCTTCCTTCCTTCCATCCAATCCATCCATCCATCCATCCATCCCTCCATCCCTTCATCCATCCATCCATCCATCATTCCTTCCATCCAATCCATCCATCCCTCCATCCATTCCTCCATCCATCCAGAAATGATGAGTTAATAATCGCCATTCCAGTATAGAAACTGTGCTAAAAATGTGGGGGGAAAAACTAAAATGTGGAGATTTTGAACGGTTATTACCTTTTTATCTAGATCTAGACTGACTCACATTGCTTAATGATCGAATTTCAAGGCTTTTAGAATAAAAGACTGACACACATCTTCAAATGTACAATAGGTCAATATTACCACATATGACATGTATTGTCAAGAAAAGTCGGGAAAGACATTTAAATGTAAATTTTAAAACCTCATTTTCTTTTACGCACTGTACTCTATGACCACACAGGACCTGTGGGGCTTAATAAAAGACGGAAATAGACATTGAAAAGTAAATTTTTAAATGTTATTTCCTTTTACGCACAGCACTTTATGGCCACGCAGGACCTGAGTAGTCAAGCGATTTCATTGGTCCGATTTGTATTCTCAAGCCGTACCTTAGTAATGACCTTTCTGAGCATGCGCAGTGATCGAGTTCGACGGATTTTTGTCAACAAACAAACATGGCTACGTGATTGTCTTCACATCAATTTTTGCAATAACAAACCATTTGTTTTCAACATGACGTGTAAATAATGCAGTTATTGCTCGAAATAACAGATACCATGACAGGAGTACATTGTTCAGCGAAAGAAACTTGAAGGTAATTTTTTTTTAATAACTAGACGCTAAATCTAGATCTAGTGAAGTCGCCATGCCACCACACAGCGATATCTCACTGACTTCACTGACTGACGCGCTGACATTAGTTTCTAAATCTACTAATATGTTGTCAATTGTTGTCTAGTACAGCTTAATTTCTTTATAAGTATTAATTTAGTTAACTATTTACCAATGGTAAACACGCTTGTCAATTACTATTTTTAAATAAATGAAACTGTAGAACCCAGTCATAACGACCCACGAATCTAGTAGACCTAGATCTAGAATTTTCTAGATCTAGTCTAGAATAGTCTAGATCTAGATTCTAGTTGATAGTAGTTGTATATTTAGAAATTAACATCTGTGTTTGCTGAGTATTGACTAAAATATAAATTTTAGTATAAGCAGTTTTCTAAATTTATGGTTAGATTTATTCCTTGTGTTTTGATCTATGGTCAGTATAATAATATAAGCCCTATTGACTATTCATTATGATTAGTTTTTCAAAATACAATTTTGTTGACTATGACATTATTAGGTTGTTACAATAGGATGAGTTACTGCTAATATTAGTCATTCTAGTTATGTATATTATTAACTTTTTTAAAATTAAATAAAAGTTGTTCTTTTATTTTTATTTTACAGTCCAACAATTTCTTCAATGAATGCCAAAAAAGCTGGTTGTGTGTGAACCCAAATCAGTTTTGACTGCAAACAAGAATCAAGAAATATAACTGTCCCTTACATTATTTGCTTGCTGACATCTACATATCCAGAAGATATGCCACAATTAGGACTGTGCAAGCATTGTGGATAAAACTTTGAGCTTTCCGCAAGGAAATTTGATGTCGTGAAATGTAAATTTGACCTCATGGTTTACAAGAAGCTCACTTTAGATACACCTACATCATGATGTCAATATTAGAGCCATGTTATCTATAAAGACAGTGGTGTTAGTTTCTCAAAATTCAGATGTTTACTTGGTGAATGGATTTGAAAAAAAAACAATGAATCTCTCATCACTTTACATACTGTTGCGCAAAGTTTTGCTGCGATACTACTAAGTAAGTACACTAAAGCTGCTTATGTTTTTATTAGCAAGATAAATGCTGTTTGTACTAGAACTTAAGAGCAATACAGCAGCAAAGTGCCCATCTACTATAAATAACTTATGATGTCAAGTTATTGAGCTCACCCTCTTCAAGCAGAATTGTGAATGTCGTCATAAGCTAAAGTTGTATGTGAATATTATCAGTACATTATTTGTCAAATTTGTATTAAACTATAGTTCAAATATGCTAAAATGTACTATATCAAGCTTGTGTTAGTCTGGGAAAAAGACAATAGCAACTACACATGTCAATAGTTGATCAGAAAGGTTTAACTTTTAGTGCAAGTAAACTGCGGAATTGTGCAAACTAAACCACTATAAGATTATAAGTGGTAAAACTTCAGAAGAATGTGCAAACTATAGTTGGCAATGGTTTATTTTTCAACTGCTTATGTTGACTTTTGAATACTAAAAGTTTCTTCCTGATATTGCTGATAGATTTTTTTTTATGGCACTTTAAATGTTTAAAAGTTAATTTTCTCAAAACTTGTTTTTTCAAGATTTTTGCTTATTGTAACTCTAATGTTTTAGCTGTTTGCAGAGATAATGTCTTGAAACTTGGTGTACTTTTTTATTATTCATTTTATGGTGTAACTATACATGTGAGAATGATGTGCATTGTGTACATTTTTATTTTTAAGAAATTTCATAACTTGTATGCCTTGTTTTGAATGATACATTTTTATAAAAATTGAAAAAAAATGTTTCTTTTACATTTTAATGAAAACAAACTGCTACTGTAACTCTAGAATGGTTCTAGTTAAATAAACAGAAATAAAACCATCATTATTTGTTCACATTATTGAAACATTAGATTTGTAAAAAAGGTGTTTTTTTCAAGATGGCCGCCGTTACCATGGCAACCATGCATAATTAGGTCCTGAGAATGTGGAGTTTTTATTTACAGTTGCTAACTATTAATAATAGTATATTGTTACTTGCTTATCTCTGCTGTGGGCTAGTTTGGTTTTTGCAGTGGAGTGGCCCCTTAAATTTCTTTCCCGACTTTTCTTGACAATACATGTCATATGTGGTCATATTGACCTATTGTACATTTGAAGATGTGTGTCAGTCTTTTATTCTAAAAGCCTTGAAATTAGAACATTATACAAACTAGCCGTAGACAGCGATGAAAACAATTGTAAAGCGGCGTCATAATACAAAAGTCCGAATAGCATAGCACTTTATGGCCACGCAGGACCTGTGTAGTGATAAAACAAGTTAATAAAAAGTCTAGTGACAATTTAAGCGCAATTTCCTTATGTTATCTAAAAATAGCTCTGTCATAGCGTAAAGCACACACGGGGACAAAACACAAGACGTATAATGCTGGGGTGCGTTCAAGCTAGGAGAACGATCGGTTTGTAGGTGTTTATGTTATTTAAAAAAATTTGTGATCGAACGAAAGTATATTTTTGAAAACTTTTTTGGACAATATTGTTCTAAATTATGACAGGAATCGATTGGTGAAATGTTTCAAGTCGCTAAGAGGTCTGGTTGCCGAGATATGGGCCAAAAACTTCATTTTTTCGAGGTTTTTTGGCTTTTCCGGGAAATCCAGAAAGGAATTCTGAAATTTATTTGGCCCACAATCATCCTCGGAACTTGCTTAACATATTTGCTTTTGGAACTAGTCCTCGATATTGCTTCGTTGAGGAGGAGATACGACTTAAAGCTGCAGAAATCCATCCATCCATCCATCCATCCATCCATCCATCCATCCATCCATTCATCCATTAATCCATCCATCCATCCATCTATCCATCCATCCATCCTTCCTTCCTTCCTTCCATCCAATCCATCCATCCATCCCTCCATCCCTTCATCCATCCATCCATCCATCCATCATTCCTTCCATCCAATCCATCCATCCCTCCACCCATTCCTCCATCCATCCAGAAATGATGAGTTAATAATCGCAATTCCAGTATAGAAACTGTGCTAAAAATGTGGGGGGAAAAACTAAAATGTGGAGATTTTGAACGGTTATTACCTTTTTATCTAGATCTAGACTGACTCACATTGCTTAATGATCGAATTTCAAGGCTTTTAGAATAAAAGACTGACACACATCTTCAAATGTACAATAGGTCAATATTACCACATATGACATGTATTGTCAAGAAAAGTCGGGAAAGACATTTAAATGTAAATTTTAAAACCTCATTTTCTTTTACGCACTGTACTCTATGACCACACAGGACCTGTGTGGGCTTAATAAAAGACGGAAATAGACATTGAAAAGTAAATTTTTAAATGTTATTTCCTTTTACGCACAGCACTTTATGGCCACGCAGGACCTGAGTAGTCAAGCGATTTCATTGGTCCGATTTGTATTCTCAAGCCGTACCTTAGTAATGACCTTTCTGAGCATGCGCAGTGATCGAGTTCGACGGATTTTTGTCAACAAACAAACATGGCTACGTGATTGTCTTCACATCAATTTTTGCAATAACAAACCATTTGTTTTCAACATGACGTGTACATAATGCAGTTATTGCTCGAAATAACAGATACCATGACAGGAGTACATTGTTCAGCAAAAGAAACTTGAAGGTAATTTTTTTTTAATAACTAGACGCTAAATCTAGATCTAGTGAAGTCGCCATGCCACCACACAGCGATATCTCACTGACTTCACTGACTGACGCGCTGACATTAGTTTCTAAATCTACTAATATGTTGTCAATTGTTGTCTAGTACAGCTTAATTCCTTTATAAGTATTAATTTAGTTGACTATTTACCAATGGTAAACACGCTTGTCAATTACTATTTTTAAATAAATGAAACTGTAGAACCCAGTCATAACGACCCACGAATCTAGTAGACCTAGATCTAGAATTTTCTAGATCTAGTCTAGAATAGTCTAGATCTAGATTCTAGTTGATAGTAGTTGTATATTTAGAAATTAACATCTGTGTTTGCTGAGTATTGACTAAAATATAAATTTTAGTATAAGCAGTTTTCTAAATTTATGGTTAGATTTATTCCTTGTGTTTTGATCTATGGTCAGTATAATAATATAAGCCCTATTGACTATTCATTATGATTAGTTTTTCAAAATACAATTTTGTTGACTATGACATTATTAGGTTGTTACAATAGGATGAGTTACTGCTAATATTAGTCATTCTAGTTATGTATATTATTAACTTTTTAAAAATTAAATAAAAGTTGTTCTTTTATTTTTATTTTACAGTCCAACAATTTCTTCAATGAATGCCAAAAAAGCTGGTTGTGTGTGAACCCAAATCAGTTTTGACTGCAAACAAGAATCAAGAAATATAACTGTCCCTTACATTATTTGCTTGCTGACATCTACATATCCAGAAGATATGCCACAATTAGGACTGTGCAAGCATTGTGGATAAAACTTTGAGCTTTCCGCAAGGAAATTTGATGTCGTGAAATGTAAATTTGACCTCATGGTTTACAAGAAGCTCACTTTAGATACACCTACATCATGATGTCAATATTAGAGCCATGTTATCTATAAAGACAGTGGTGTTAGTTTCTCAAAATTCAGATGTTTACTTGGTGAATGGATTTGAAAAAAAAACAATGAATCTCTCATCACTTTACATACTGTTGCGCAAAGTTTTGCTGCGATACTACTAAGTAAGTACACTAAAGCTGCTTATGTTTTTATTAGCAAGATAAATGCTGTTTGTACTAGAACTTAAGAGCAATACAGCAGCAAAGTGCCCATCTACTATAAATAACTTATGATGTCAAGTTATTGAGCTCACCCTCTTCAAGCAGAATTGTGAATGTCGTCATAAGCTAAAGTTGTATGTGAATATTATCAGTACATTATTTGTCAAATTTGTATTAAACTATAGTTCAAATATGCTAAAATGTACTATATCAAGCTTGTGTTAGTCTGGGAAAAAGACAATAGCAACTACACATGTCAATAGTTGATCAGAAAGGTTTAACTTTTAGTGCAAGTAAACTGCGGAATTGTGCAAACTAAACCACTATAAGATTATAAGTGGTAAAACTTCAGAAGAATGTGCAAACTATAGTTGGCAATGGTTTATTTTTCAACTGCTTATGTTGACTTTTGAATACTAAAAGTTTCTTCCTGATATTGCTGATAGATTTTTTTTTATGGCACTTTAAATGTTTAAAAGTTAATTTTCTCAAAACTTGTTTTTTCAAGATTTTTGCTTATTGTAACTCTAATGTTTTAGCTGTTTGCAGAGATAATGTCTTGAAACTTGGTGTACTTTTTCATTATTCATTTTATGGTGTAACTATACATGTGAGAATGATGTGCATTGTGTACATTTTTATTTTTAAGAAATTTCATAACTTGTATGCCTTGTTTTGAATGATACATTTTTATAAAAATTGAAAAAAAATGTTTCTTTTACATTTTAATGAAAACAAACTGCTACTGTAACTCTAGAATGGTTCTAGTTAAATAAACAGAAATAAAACCATCATTATTTGTTCACATTATTGAAACATTAGATTTGTAAAAAAGGTGTTTTTTTCAAGATGGCCGCCGTTACCATGGCAACCATGCATAATTAGGTCCTGAGAATGTGGAGTTTTTATTTACAGTTGCTAACTATTAATAATAGTATATTGTTACTTGCTTATCTCTGCTGTGGGCTAGTTTGGTTTTTGCAGTGGAGTGGCCCCTTAAATTTCTTTCCCGACTTTTCTTGACAATACATGTCATATGTGGTCATATTGACCTATTGTACATTTGAAGATGTGTGTCAGTCTTTTATTCTAAAAGCCTTGAAATTAGAACATTATACAAACTAGCCGTAGACAGCGATGAAAACAATTGTAAAGCGGCGTCATAATACAAAAGTCCGAATAGCATAGCACTTTATGGCCACGCAGGACCTGTGTAGTGATAAAACAAGTTAATAAAAAGTCTAGTGACAATTTAAGCGCAATTTCCTTATGTTATCTAAAAATAGCTCTGTCATAGCGTAAAGCACACACGGGGACAAAACACAAGACGTATAATGCTGGGGTGCGTTCAAGCTAGGAGAACGATCGGTTTGTAGGTGTTTATGTTATTTAAAAAAATTTGTGATCGAACGAAAGTATATTTTTGAAAACTTTTTTGGACAATATTGTTCTAAATTATGACAGGAATCGATTGGTGAAATGTTTCAAGTCGCTAAGAGGTCTGGTTGCCGAGATATGGGCCAAAAACTTCATTTTTTCGAGGTTTTTTGGCTTTTCCGGGAAATCCAGAAAGGAATTCTGAAATTTATTTGGCCCACAATCATCCTCGGAACTTGCTTAACATATTTGCTTTTGGAACTAGTCCTCGATATTGCTTCGTTGAGGAGGAGATACGACTTAAAGCTGCAGAAATCCATCCATCCATCCATCCATCCATCCATCCATCCATCCATCCATCCATTCATCCATTAATCCATCCATCCATCCATCCATCCATCCATCCATCCTTCCTTCCTTCCTTCCATCCAATCCATCCATCCATCCCTCCATCCCTTCATCCATCCATCCATCCATCCATCATTCCTTCCATCCAATCCATCCATCCCTCCACCCATTCCTCCATCCATCCAGAAATGATGAGTTAATAATCGCCATTCCAGTATAGAAACTGTGCTAAAAATGTGGGGGGAAAAACTAAAATGTGGAGATTTTGAACGGTTATTACCTTTTTATCTAGATCTAGACTGACTCACATTGCTTAATGATCGAATTTCAAGGCTTTTAGAATAAAAGACTGACACACATCTTCAAATGTACAATAGGTCAATATTACCACATATGACATGTATTGTCAAGAAAAGTCGGGAAAGACATTTAAATGTAAATTTTAAAACCTCATTTTCTTTTACGCACTGTACTCTATGACCACACAGGACCTGTGTGGGCTTAATAAAAGACGGAAATAGACATTGAAAAGTAAATTTTTAAATGTTATTTCCTTTTACGCACAGCACTTTATGGCCACGCAGGACCTGAGTAGTCAAGCGATTTCATTGGTCCGATTTGTATTCTCAAGCCGTACCTTAGTAATGACCTTTCTGAGCATGCGCAGTGATCGAGTTCGACGGATTTTTGTCAACAAACAAACATGGCTACGTGATTGTCTTCACATCAATTTTTGCAATAACAAACCATTTGTTTTCAACATGACGTGTAAATAATGCAGTTATTGCTCGAAATAACAGATACCATGACAGGAGTACATTGTTCAGCAAAAGAAACTTGAAGGTAATTTTTTTTTAATAACTAGACGCTAAATCTAGATCTAGTGAAGTCGCCATGCCACCACACAGCGATATCTCACTGACTTCACTGACTGACGCGCTGACATTAGTTTCTAAATCTACTAATATGTTGTCAACTGTTGTCTAGTACAGCTTAATTCCTTTATAAGTATTAATTTAGTTGACTATTTACCAATGGTAAACACGCTTGTCAATTACTATTTTTAAATAAATGAAACTGTAGAACCCAGTCATAACGACCCACGAATCTAGTAGACCTAGATCTAGAATTTTCTAGATCTAGTCTAGAATAGTCTAGATCTAGATTCTAGTTGATAGTAGTTGTATATTTAGAAATTAACATCTGTGTTTGCTGAGTATTGACTAAAATATAAATTTTAGTATAAGCAGTTTTCTAAATTTATGGTTAGATTTATTCCTTGTGTTTTGATCTATGGTCAGTATAATAATATAAGCCCTATTGACTATTCATTATGATTAGTTTTTCAAAATACAATTTTGTTGACTATGACATTATTAGGTTGTTACAATAGGATGAGTTACTGCTAATATTAGTCATTCTAGTTATGTATATTATTAACTTTTTAAAAATTAAATAAAAGTTGTTCTTTTATTTTTATTTTACAGTCCAACAATTTCTTCAATGAATGCCAAAAAAGCTGGTTGTGTGTGAACCCAAATCAGTTTTGACTGCAAACAAGAATCAAGAAATATAACTGTCCCTTACATTATTTGCTTGCTGACATCTACATATCCAGAAGATATGCCACAATTAGGACTGTGCAAGCATTGTGGATAAAACTTTGAGCTTTCCGCAAGGAAATTTGATGTCGTGAAATGTAAATTTGACCTCATGGTTTACAAGAAGCTCACTTTAGATACACCTACATCATGATGTCAATATTAGAGCCATGTTATCTATAAAGACAGTGGTGTTAGTTTCTCAAAATTCAGATGTTTACTTGGTGAATGGATTTGAAAAAAAAATAATGAATCTCTCATCACTTTACATACTGTTGCGCAAAGTTTTGCTGCGATACTACTAAGTAAGTACACTAAAGCTGCTTATGTTTTTATTAGCAAGATAAATGCTGTTTGTACTAGAACTTAAGAGCAATACAGCAGCAAAGTGCCCATCTACTATAAATAACTTATGATGTCAAGTTATTGAGCTCACCCTCTTCAAGCAGAATTGTGAATGTCGTCATAAGCTAAAGTTATATGTGAATATTATCAGTACATTATTTGTCAAATTTGTATTAAACTATAGTTCAAATATGCTAAAATGTACTATATCAAGCTTGTGTTAGTCTGGGAAAAAGACAATAGCAACTACACATGTCAATAGTTGATCAGAAAGGTTTAACTTTTAGTGCAAGTAAACTGCGGAATTGTGCAAACTAAACCACTATAAGATTATAAGTGGTAAAACTTCAGAAGAATGTGCAAACTATAGTTGGCAATGGTTTATTTTTCAACTGCTTATGTTGACTTTTGAATACTAAAAGTTTCTTCCTGATATTGCTGATAGATTTTTTTTTATGGCACTTTAAATGTTTAAAAGTTAATTTTCTCAAAACTTGTTTTTTCAAGATTTTTGCTTATTGTAACTCTAATGTTTTAGCTGTTTGCAGAGATAATGTCTTGAAACTTGGTGTACTTTTTTATTATTCATTTTATGGTGTAACTATACATGTGAGAATGATGTGCATTGTGTACATTTTTATTTTTAAGAAATTTCATAACTTGTATGCCTTGTTTTGAATGATACATTTTTATAAAAATTGAAAAAAAATGTTTCTTTTACATTTTAATGAAAACAAACTGCTACTGTAACTCTAGAATGGTTCTAGTTAAATAAACAGAAATAAAACCATCATTATTTGTTCACATTATTGAAACATTAGATTTGTAAAAAAGGTGTTTTTTTCAAGATGGCCGCCGTTACCATGGCAACCATGCATAATTAGGTCCTGAGAATGTGGAGTTTTTATTTACAGTTGCTAACTATTAATAATAGTATATTGTTACTTGCTTATCTCTGCTGTGGGCTAGTTTGGTTTTTGCAGTGGAGTGGCCCCTTAAATTTCTTTCCCGACTTTTCTTGACAATACATGTCATATGTGGTCATATTGACCTATTGTACATTTGAAGATGTGTGTCAGTCTTTTATTCTAAAAGCCTTGAAATTAGAACATTATACAAACTAGCCGTAGACAGCGATGAAAACAATTGTAAAGCGGCGTCATAATACAAAAGTCCGAATAGCATAGCACTTTATGGCCACGCAGGACCTGTGTAGTGATAAAACAAGTTAATAAAAAGTCTAGTGACAATTTAAGCGCAATTTCCTTATGTTATCTAAAAATAGCTCTGTCATAGCGTAAAGCACACACGGGGACAAAACACAAGACGTATAATGCTGGGGTGCGTTCAAGCTAGGAGAACGATCGGTTTGTAGGTGTTTATGTTATTTAAAAAAATTTGTGATCGAACGAAAGTATATTTTTGAAAACTTTTTTGGACAATATTGTTCTAAATTATGACAGGAATCGATTGGTGAAATGTTTCAAGTCGCTAAGAGGTCTGGTTACCGAGATATGGGCCAAAAACTTCATTTTGTCGAGGTTTTTTGGCTTTTCCGGGAAATCCAGAAAGGAATTCTGAAATTTATTTGGCCCACAATCATCCTCGGAACTTGCTTAACATATTTGCTTTTGGAACTAGTCCTCGATATTGCTTCGTTGAGGAGGAGATACGACTTAAAGCTGCAGAAATCCATCCATCCATCCATCCATCCATCCATCCATCCATCCATCCATCCATTCATCCATTAATCCATTCATCCATCCATCCATCCATCCATCCATCCATCCTTCCTTCCTTCCTTCCATCCAATCCATCCATCCATCCCTCCATCCCTTCATCCATCCATCCATCCATCCATCATTCCTTCCATCCAATCCATCCATCCCTCCACCCATTCCTCCATCCATCCAGAAATGATGAGTTAATAATCGCAATTCCAGTATAGAAACTGTGCTAAAAATGTGGGGGGAAAAACTAAAATGTGGAGATTTTGAACGGTTATTACCTTTTTATCTAGATCTAGACTGACTCACATTGCTTAATGATCGAATTTCAAGGCTTTTAGAATAAAAGACTGACACACATCTTCAAATGTACAATAGGTCAATATTACCACATATGACATGTATTGTCAAGAAAAGTCGGGAAAGACATTTAAATGTAAATTTTAAAACCTCATTTTCTTTTACGCACTGTACTCTATGACCACACAGGACCTGTGTGGGCTTAATAAAAGACGGAAATAGACATTGAAAAGTAAATTTTTAAATGTTATTTCCTTTTACGCACAGCACTTTATGGCCACGCAGGACCTGAGTAGTCAAGCGATTTCATTGGTCCGATTTGTATTCTCAAGCCGTACCTTAGTAATGACCTTTCTGAGCATGCGCAGTGATCGAGTTCGACGGATTTTTGTCAACAAACAAACATGGCTACGTGATTGTCTTCACATCAATTTTTGCAATAACAAACCATTTGTTTTCAACATGACGTGTAAATAATGCAGTTATTGCTCGAAATAACAGATACCATGACAGGAGTACATTGTTCAGCAAAAGAAACTTGAAGGTAATTTTTTTTTAATAACTAGACGCTAAATCTAGATCTAGTGAAGTCGCCATGCCACCACACAGCGATATCTCACTGACTTCACTGACTGACGCGCTGACATTAGTTTCTAAATCTACTAATATGTTGTCAATTGTTGTCTAGTACAGCTTAATTCCTTTATAAGTATTAATTTAGTTGACTATTTACCAATGGTAAACACGCTTGTCAATTACTATTTTTAAATAAATGAAACTGTAGAACCCAGTCATAACGACCCACGAATCTAGTAGACCTAGATCTAGAATTTTCTAGATCTAGTCTAGAATAGTCTAGATCTAGATTCTAGTTGATAGTAGTTGTATATTTAGAAATTAACATCTGTGTTTGCTGAGTATTGACTAAAATATAAATTTTAGTATAAGCAGTTTTCTAAATTTATGGTTAGATTTATTCCTTGTGTTTTGATCTATGGTCAGTATAATAATATAAGCCCTATTGACTATTCATTATGATTAGTTTTTCAAAATACAATTTTGTTGACTATGACATTATTAGGTTGTTACAATAGGATGAGTTACTGCTAATATTAGTCATTCTAGTTATGTATATTATTAACTTTTTAAAAATTAAATAAAAGTTGTTCTTTTATTTTTATTTTACAGTCCAACAATTTCTTCAATGAATGCCAAAAAAGCTGGTTGTGTGTGAACCCAAATCAGTTTTGACTGCAAACAAGAATCAAGAAATATAACTGTCCCTTACATTATTTGCTTGCTGACATCTACATATCCAGAAGATATGCCACAATTAGGACTGTGCAAGCATTGTGGATAAAACTTTGAGCTTTCCGCAAGGAAATTTGATGTCGTGAAATGTAAATTTGACCTCATGGTTTACAAGAAGCTCACTTTAGATACACCTACATCATGATGTCAATATTAGAGCCATGTTATCTATAAAGACAGTGGTGTTAGTTTCTCAAAATTCAGATGTTTACTTGGTGAATGGATTTGAAAAAAAAACAATGAATCTCTCATCACTTTACATACTGTTGCGCAAAGTTTTGCTGCGATACTACTAAGTAAGTACACTAAAGCTGCTTATGTTTTTATTAGCAAGATAAATGCTGTTTGTACTAGAACTTAAGAGCAATACAGCAGCAAAGTGCCCATCTACTATAAATAACTTATGATGTCAAGTTATTGAGCTCACCCTCTTCAAGCAGAATTGTGAATGTCGTCATAAGCTAAAGTTGTATGTGAATATTATCAGTACATTATTTGTCAAATTTGTATTAAACTATAGTTCAAATATGCTAAAATGTACTATATCAAGCTTGTGTTAGTCTGGGAAAAAGACAATAGCAACTACACATGTCAATAGTTGATCAGAAAGGTTTAACTTTTAGTGCAAGTAAACTGCGGAATTGTGCAAACTAAACCACTATAAGATTATAAGTGGTAAAACTTCAGAAGAATGTGCAAACTATAGTTGGCAATGGTTTATTTTTCAACTGCTTATGTTGACTTTTGAATACTAAAAGTTTCTTCCTGATATTGCTGATAGATTTTTTTTTATGGCACTTTAAATGTTTAAAAGTTAATTTTCTCAAAACTTGTTTTTTCAAGATTTTTGCTTATTGTAACTCTAATGTTTTAGCTGTTTGCAGAGATAATGTCTTGAAACTTGGTGTACTTTTTCATTATTCATTTTATGGTGTAACTATACATGTGAGAATGATGTGCATTGTGTACATTTTTATTTTTAAGAAATTTCATAACTTGTATGCCTTGTTTTGAATGATACATTTTTATAAAAATTGAAAAAAAATGTTTCTTTTACATTTTAATGAAAACAAACTGCTACTGTAACTCTAGAATGGTTCTAGTTAAATAAACAGAAATAAAACCATCATTATTTGTTCACATTATTGAAACATTAGATTTGTAAAAAAGGTGTTTTTTTCAAGATGGCCGCCGTTACCATGGCAACCATGCATAATTAGGTCCTGAGAATGTGGAGTTTTTATTTACAGTTGCTAACTATTAATAATAGTATATTGTTACTTGCTTATCTCTGCTGTGGGCTAGTTTGGTTTTTGCAGTGGAGTGGCCCCTTAAATTTCTTTCCCGACTTTTCTTGACAATACATGTCATATGTGGTCATATTGACCTATTGTACATTTGAAGATGTGTGTCAGTCTTTTATTCTAAAAGCCTTGAAATTAGAACATTATACAAACTAGCCGTAGACAGCGATGAAAACAATTGTAAAGCGGCGTCATAATACAAAAGTCCGAATAGCATAGCACTTTATGGCCACGCAGGACCTGTGTAGTGATAAAACAAGTTAATAAAAAGTCTAGTGACAATTTAAGCGCAATTTCCTTATGTTATCTAAAAATAGCTCTGTCATAGCGTAAAGCACACACGGGGACAAAACACAAGACGTATAATGCTGGGGTGCGTTCAAGCTAGGAGAACGATCGGTTTGTAGGTGTTTATGTTATTTAAAAAAATTTGTGATCGAACGAAAGTATATTTTTGAAAACTTTTTTGGACAATATTGTTCTAAATTATGACAGGAATCGATTGGTGAAATGTTTCAAGTCGCTAAGAGGTCTGGTTGCCGAGATATGGGCCAAAAACTTCATTTTTTCGAGGTTTTTTGGCTTTTCCGGGAAATCCAGAAAGGAATTCTGAAATTTATTTGGCCCACAATCATCCTCGGAACTTGCTTAACATATTTGCTTTTGGAACTAGTCCTCGATATTGCTTCGTTGAGGAGGAGATACGACTTAAAGCTGCAGAAATCCATCCATCCATCCATCCATCCATCCATCCATCCATCCATCCATCCATTCATCCATTAATCCATCCATCCATCCATCCATCCATCCATCCATCCTTCCTTCCTTCCTTCCATCCAATCCATCCATCCATCCCTCCATCCCTTCATCCATCCATCCATCCATCCATCATTCCTTCCATCCAATCCATCCATCCCTCCACCCATTCCTCCATCCATCCAGAAATGATGAGTTAATAATCGCCATTCCAGTATAGAAACTGTGCTAAAAATGTGGGGGGAAAAACTAAAATGTGGAGATTTTGAACGGTTATTACCTTTTTATCTAGATCTAGACTGACTCACATTGCTTAATGATCGAATTTCAAGGCTTTTAGAATAAAAGACTGACACACATCTTCAAATGTACAATAGGTCAATATTACCACATATGACATGTATTGTCAAGAAAAGTCGGGAAAGACATTTAAATGTAAATTTTAAAACCTCATTTTCTTTTACGCACTGTACTCTATGACCACACAGGACCTGTGTGGGCTTAATAAAAGACGGAAATAGACATTGAAAAGTAAATTTTTAAATGTTATTTCCTTTTACGCACAGCACTTTATGGCCACGCAGGACCTGAGTAGTCAAGCGATTTCATTGGTCCGATTTGTATTCTCAAGCCGTACCTTAGTAATGACCTTTCTGAGCATGCGCAGTGATCGAGTTCGACGGATTTTTGTCAACAAACAAACATGGCTACGTGATTGTCTTCACATCAATTTTTGCAATAACAAACCATTTGTTTTCAACATGACGTGTAAATAATGCAGTTATTGCTCGAAATAACAGATACCATGACAGGAGTACATTGTTCAGCAAAAGAAACTTGAAGGTAATTTTTTTTTAATAACTAGACGCTAAATCTAGATCTAGTGAAGTCGCCATGCCACCACACAGCGATATCTCACTGACTTCACTGACTGACGCGCTGACATTAGTTTCTAAATCTACTAATATGTTGTCAACTGTTGTCTAGTACAGCTTAATTCCTTTATAAGTATTAATTTAGTTGACTATTTACCAATGGTAAACACGCTTGTCAATTACTATTTTTAAATAAATGAAACTGTAGAACCCAGTCATAACGACCCACGAATCTAGTAGACCTAGATCTAGAATTTTCTAGATCTAGTCTAGAATAGTCTAGATCTAGATTCTAGTTGATAGTAGTTGTATATTTAGAAATTAACATCTGTGTTTGCTGAGTATTGACTAAAATATAAATTTTAGTATAAGCAGTTTTCTAAATTTATGGTTAGATTTATTCCTTGTGTTTTGATCTATGGTCAGTATAATAATATAAGCCCTATTGACTATTCATTATGATTAGTTTTTCAAAATACAATTTTGTTGACTATGACATTATTAGGTTGTTACAATAGGATGAGTTACTGCTAATATTAGTCATTCTAGTTATGTATATTATTAACTTTTTAAAAATTAAATAAAAGTTGTTCTTTTATTTTTATTTTACAGTCCAACAATTTCTTCAATGAATGCCAAAAAAGCTGGTTGTGTGTGAACCCAAATCAGTTTTGACTGCAAACAAGAATCAAGAAATATAACTGTCCCTTACATTATTTGCTTGCTGACATCTACATATCCAGAAGATATGCCACAATTAGGACTGTGCAAGCATTGTGGATAAAACTTTGAGCTTTCCGCAAGGAAATTTGATGTCGTGAAATGTAAATTTGACCTCATGGTTTACAAGAAGCTCACTTTAGATACACCTACATCATGATGTCAATATTAGAGCCATGTTATCTATAAAGACAGTGGTGTTAGTTTCTCAAAATTCAGATGTTTACTTGGTGAATGGATTTGAAAAAAAAATAATGAATCTCTCATCACTTTACATACTGTTGCGCAAAGTTTTGCTGCGATACTACTAAGTAAGTACACTAAAGCTGCTTATGTTTTTATTAGCAAGATAAATGCTGTTTGTACTAGAACTTAAGAGCAATACAGCAGCAAAGTGCCCATCTACTATAAATAACTTATGATGTCAAGTTATTGAGCTCACCCTCTTCAAGCAGAATTGTGAATGTCGTCATAAGCTAAAGTTATATGTGAATATTATCAGTACATTATTTGTCAAATTTGTATTAAACTATAGTTCAAATATGCTAAAATGTACTATATCAAGCTTGTGTTAGTCTGGGAAAAAGACAATAGCAACTACACATGTCAATAGTTGATCAGAAAGGTTTAACTTTTAGTGCAAGTAAACTGCGGAATTGTGCAAACTAAACCACTATAAGATTATAAGTGGTAAAACTTCAGAAGAATGTGCAAACTATAGTTGGCAATGGTTTATTTTTCAACTGCTTATGTTGACTTTTGAATACTAAAAGTTTCTTCCTGATATTGCTGATAGATTTTTTTTTATGGCACTTTAAATGTTTAAAAGTTAATTTTCTCAAAACTTGTTTTTTCAAGATTTTTGCTTATTGTAACTCTAATGTTTTAGCTGTTTGCAGAGATAATGTCTTGAAACTTGGTGTACTTTTTTATTATTCATTTTATGGTGTAACTATACATGTGAGAATGATGTGCATTGTGTACATTTTTATTTTTAAGAAATTTCATAACTTGTATGCCTTGTTTTGAATGATACATTTTTATAAAAATTGAAAAAAAATGTTTCTTTTACATTTTAATGAAAACAAACTGCTACTGTAACTCTAGAATGGTTCTAGTTAAATAAACAGAAATAAAACCATCATTATTTGTTCACATTATTGAAACATTAGATTTGTAAAAAAGGTGTTTTTTTCAAGATGGCCGCCGTTACCATGGCAACCATGCATAATTAGGTCCTGAGAATGTGGAGTTTTTATTTACAGTTGCTAACTATTAATAATAGTATATTGTTACTTGCTTATCTCTGCTGTGGGCTAGTTTGGTTTTTGCAGTGGAGTGGCCCCTTAAATTTCTTTCCCGACTTTTCTTGACAATACATGTCATATGTGGTCATATTGACCTATTGTACATTTGAAGATGTGTGTCAGTCTTTTATTCTAAAAGCCTTGAAATTAGAACATTATACAAACTAGCCGTAGACAGCGATGAAAACAATTGTAAAGCGGCGTCATAATACAAAAGTCCGAATAGCATAGCACTTTATGGCCACGCAGGACCTGTGTAGTGATAAAACAAGTTAATAAAAAGTCTAGTGACAATTTAAGCGCAATTTCCTTATGTTATCTAAAAATAGCTCTGTCATAGCGTAAAGCACACACGGGGACAAAACACAAGACGTATAATGCTGGGGTGCGTTCAAGCTAGGAGAACGATCGGTTTGTAGGTGTTTATGTTATTTAAAAAAATTTGTGATCGAACGAAAGTATATTTTTGAAAACTTTTTTGGACAATATTGTTCTAAATTATGACAGGAATCGATTGGTGAAATGTTTCAAGTCGCTAAGAGGTCTGGTTGCCGAGATATGGGCCAAAAACTTCATTTTTTCGAGGTTTTTTGGCTTTTCCGGGAAATCCAGAAAGGAATTCTGAAATTTATTTGGCCCACAATCATCCTCGGAACTTGCTTAACATATTTGCTTTTGGAACTAGTCCTCGATATTGCTTCGTTGAGGAGGAGATACGACTTAAAGCTGCAGAAATCCATCCATCCATCCATCCATCCATCCATCCATCCATCCATCCATCCATTCATCCATTAATCCATTCATCCATCCATCCATCCATCCATCCATCCTTCCTTCCTTCCTTCCATCCAATCCATCCATCCATCCCTCCATCCCTTCATCCATCCATCCATCCATCCATCATTCCTTCCATCCAATCCATCCATCCCTCCACCCATTCCTCCATCCATCCAGAAATGATGAGTTAATAATCGCAATTCCAGTATAGAAACTGTGCTAAAAATGTGGGGGGAAAAACTAAAATGTGGAGATTTTGAACGGTTATTACCTTTTTATCTAGATCTAGACTGACTCACATTGCTTAATGATCGAATTTCAAGGCTTTTAGAATAAAAGACTGACACACATCTTCAAATGTACAATAGGTCAATATTACCACATATGACATGTATTGTCAAGAAAAGTCGGGAAAGACATTTAAATGTAAATTTTAAAACCTCATTTTCTTTTACGCACTGTACTCTATGACCACACAGGACCTGTGTGGGCTTAATAAAAGACGGAAATAGACATTGAAAAGTAAATTTTTAAATGTTATTTCCTTTTACGCACAGCACTTTATGGCCACGCAGGACCTGAGTAGTCAAGCGATTTCATTGGTCCGATTTGTATTCTCAAGCCGTACCTTAGTAATGACCTTTCTGAGCATGCGCAGTGATCGAGTTCGACGGATTTTTGTCAACAAACAAACATGGCTACGTGATTGTCTTCACATCAATTTTTGCAATAACAAACCATTTGTTTTCAACATGACGTGTAAATAATGCAGTTATTGCTCGAAATAACAGATACCATGACAGGAGTACATTGTTCAGCAAAAGAAACTTGAAGGTAATTTTTTTTTAATAACTAGACGCTAAATCTAGATCTAGTGAAGTCGCCATGCCACCACACAGCGATATCTCACTGACTTCACTGACTGACGCGCTGACATTAGTTTCTAAATCTACTAATATGTTGTCAATTGTTGTCTAGTACAGCTTAATTCCTTTATAAGTATTAATTTAGTTGACTATTTACCAATGGTAAACACGCTTGTCAATTACTATTTTTAAATAAATGAAACTGTAGAACCCAGTCATAACGACCCACGAATCTAGTAGACCTAGATCTAGAATTTTCTAGATCTAGTCTAGAATAGTCTAGATCTAGATTCTAGTTGATAGTAGTTGTATATTTAGAAATTAACATCTGTGTTTGCTGAGTATTGACTAAAATATAAATTTTAGTATAAGCAGTTTTCTAAATTTATGGTTAGATTTATTCCTTGTGTTTTGATCTATGGTCAGTATAATAATATAAGCCCTATTGACTATTCATTATGATTAGTTTTTCAAAATACAATTTTGTTGACTATGACATTATTAGGTTGTTACAATAGGATGAGTTACTGCTAATATTAGTCATTCTAGTTATGTATATTATTAACTTTTTAAAAATTAAATAAAAGTTGTTCTTTTATTTTTATTTTACAGTCCAACAATTTCTTCAATGAATGCCAAAAAAGCTGGTTGTGTGTGAACCCAAATCAGTTTTGACTGCAAACAAGAATCAAGAAATATAACTGTCCCTTACATTATTTGCTTGCTGACATCTACATATCCAGAAGATATGCCACAATTAGGACTGTGCAAGCATTGTGGATAAAACTTTGAGCTTTCCGCAAGGAAATTTGATGTCGTGAAATGTAAATTTGACCTCATGGTTTACAAGAAGCTCACTTTAGATACACCTACATCATGATGTCAATATTAGAGCCATGTTATCTATAAAGACAGTGGTGTTAGTTTCTCAAAATTCAGATGTTTACTTGGTGAATGGATTTGAAAAAAAAACAATGAATCTCTCATCACTTTACATACTGTTGCGCAAAGTTTTGCTGCGATACTACTAAGTAAGTACACTAAAGCTGCTTATGTTTTTATTAGCAAGATAAATGCTGTTTGTACTAGAACTTAAGAGCAATACAGCAGCAAAGTGCCCATCTACTATAAATAACTTATGATGTCAAGTTATTGAGCTCACCCTCTTCAAGCAGAATTGTGAATGTCGTCATAAGCTAAAGTTGTATGTGAATATTATCAGTACATTATTTGTCAAATTTGTATTAAACTATAGTTCAAATATGCTAAAATGTACTATATCAAGCTTGTGTTAGTCTGGGAAAAAGACAATAGCAACTACACATGTCAATAGTTGATCAGAAAGGTTTAACTTTTAGTGCAAGTAAACTGCGGAATTGTGCAAACTAAACCACTATAAGATTATAAGTGGTAAAACTTCAGAAGAATGTGCAAACTATAGTTGGCAATGGTTTATTTTTCAACTGCTTATGTTGACTTTTGAATACTAAAAGTTTCTTCCTGATATTGCTGATAGATTTTTTTTTATGGCACTTTAAATGTTTAAAAGTTAATTTTCTCAAAACTTGTTTTTTCAAGATTTTTGCTTATTGTAACTCTAATGTTTTAGCTGTTTGCAGAGATAATGTCTTGAAACTTGGTGTACTTTTTCATTATTCATTTTATGGTGTAACTATACATGTGAGAATGATGTGCATTGTGTACATTTTTATTTTTAAGAAATTTCATAACTTGTATGCCTTGTTTTGAATGATACATTTTTATAAAAATTGAAAAAAAATGTTTCTTTTACATTTTAATGAAAACAAACTGCTACTGTAACTCTAGAATGGTTCTAGTTAAATAAACAGAAATAAAACCATCATTATTTGTTCACATTATTGAAACATTAGATTTGTAAAAAAGGTGTTTTTTTCAAGATGGCCGCCGTTACCATGGCAACCATGCATAATTAGGTCCTGAGAATGTGGAGTTTTTATTTACAGTTGCTAACTATTAATAATAGTATATTGTTACTTGCTTATCTCTGCTGTGGGCTAGTTTGGTTTTTGCAGTGGAGTGGCCCCTTAAATTTCTTTCCCGACTTTTCTTGACAATACATGTCATATGTGGTCATATTGACCTATTGTACATTTGAAGATGTGTGTCAGTCTTTTATTCTAAAAGCCTTGAAATTAGAACATTATACAAACTAGCCGTAGACAGCGATGAAAACAATTGTAAAGCGGCGTCATAATACAAAAGTCCGAATAGCATAGCACTTTATGGCCACGCAGGACCTGTGTAGTGATAAAACAAGTTAATAAAAAGTCTAGTGACAATTTAAGCGCAATTTCCTTATGTTATCTAAAAATAGCTCTGTCATAGCGTAAAGCACACACGGGGACAAAACACAAGACGTATAATGCTGGGGTGCGTTCAAGCTAGGAGAACGATCGGTTTGTAGGTGTTTATGTTATTTAAAAAAATTTGTGATCGAACGAAAGTATATTTTTGAAAACTTTTTTGGACAATATTGTTCTAAATTATGACAGGAATCGATTGGTGAAATGTTTCAAGTCGCTAAGAGGTCTGGTTGCCGAGATATGGGCCAAAAACTTCATTTTTTCGAGGTTTTTTGGCTTTTCCGGGAAATCCAGAAAGGAATTCTGAAATTTATTTGGCCCACAATCATCCTCGGAACTTGCTTAACATATTTGCTTTTGGAACTAGTCCTCGATATTGCTTCGTTGAGGAGGAGATACGACTTAAAGCTGCAGAAATCCATCCATCCATCCATCCATCCATCCATCCATCCATCCATCCATTCATCCATTAATCCATCCATCCATCCATCCATCCATCCATCCATCCTTCCTTCCTTCCTTCCATCCAATCCATCCATCCATCCCTCCATCCCTTCATCCATCCATCCATCCATCCATCATTCCTTCCATCCAATCCATCCATCCCTCCACCCATTCCTCCATCCATCCAGAAATGATGAGTTAATAATCGCCATTCCAGTATAGAAACTGTGCTAAAAATGTGGGGGGAAAAACTAAAATGTGGAGATTTTGAACGGTTATTACCTTTTTATCTAGATCTAGACTGACTCACATTGCTTAATGATCGAATTTCAAGGCTTTTAGAATAAAAGACTGACACACATCTTCAAATGTACAATAGGTCAATATTACCACATATGACATGTATTGTCAAGAAAAGTCGGGAAAGACATTTAAATGTAAATTTTAAAACCTCATTTTCTTTTACGCACTGTACTCTATGACCACACAGGACCTGTGTGGGCTTAATAAAAGACGGAAATAGACATTGAAAAGTAAATTTTTAAATGTTATTTCCTTTTACGCACAGCACTTTATGGCCACGCAGGACCTGAGTAGTCAAGCGATTTCATTGGTCCGATTTGTATTCTCAAGCCGTACCTTAGTAATGACCTTTCTGAGCATCGCGCAGTGATCGAGTTCGACGGATTTTTGTCAACAAACAAACATGGCTACGTGATTGTCTTCACATCAATTTTTTGCAATAACAAACCATTTGTTTTTCAACATGACGTGTAAATAATGCAGTTATTGCTCGAAATAACAGATACCATGACAGGAGTACATTGTTCAGCAAAAGAAACTTGAAGGTAATTTTTTTTTTAATAACTAGACGCTAAATCTAGATCTAGTGAAGTCGCCATGCCACCACACAGCGATATCTCACTGACTTCACTGACTGACGCGCTGACATTAGTTTCTAAATCTACTAATATGTTGTCAACTGTTGTCTAGTACAGCTTAATTCCTTTATAAGTATTAATTTAGTTGACTATTTACCAATGGTAAACACGCTTGTCAATTACTATTTTTAAATAAATGAAACTGTAGAACCCAGTCATAACGACCCACGAATCTAGTAGACCTAGATCTAGAATTTTCTAGATCTAGTCTAGAATAGTCTAGATCTAGATTCTAGTTGATAGTAGTTGTATATTTAGAAATTAACATCTGTGTTTGCTGAGTATTGACTAAAATATAAATTTTAGTATAAGCAGTTTTCTAAATTTATGGTTAGATTTTATTCCTTGTGTTTTGATCTATGGTCAGTATAATAATATAAGCCCTATTGACTATTCATTATGATTAGTTTTTCAAAATACAATTTTGTTGACTATGACATTATTAGGTTGTTACAATAGGATGAGTTACTGCTAATATTAGTCATTCTAGTTATGTATATTATTAACTTTTTTAAAAATTAAATAAAAGTTGTTCTTTTATTTTTATTTTACAGTCCAACAATTTCTTCAATGAATGCCAAAAAAGCTGGTTGTGTGTGAACCCAAATCAGTTTTGACTGCAAACAAGAATCAAGAAATATAACTGTCCCTTACATTATTTGCTTGCTGACATCTACATATCCAGAAGATATGCCAGCAATTAGGACTGTGCAAGCATTGTGGATAA